>NC_089782.1:41063821-41073821 GCF_040412425.1 Macrobrachium rosenbergii
TTATGACCGGGGTATGCGGTGCCTGCAAAGTCTTCTAAACACGGCGAATCTCCCTGTTTGTTCCCGAGAGTGAAACATTCTTCGAGCTGGAACAGTGCAAACAATTCGAAATCGTCTCTAATGAAATTATTTAACGCTATCTCTTTCCTATCAATACTCCACAAACGGGGTAGAGAGAGAGAGAGAGAGAGAGAGAGAGAGAGAGAGAGAGAGAGAGAGAGAGAGAGAGAGAGAGAGAGAGAGAGAAATTCTTTGAGTTGTAACAGTGCCGTCCATTCAGAATGGGTGTGTGTGTGTGTGTGTTTGAGAGAGAGAGAGAGAGAGAGAGAGAGAGAGAGAGAGAGAGAGAGAGAGAGAGAGAGTCTTTGTGGTGTAACAGTGCAGGCAATTGAGAATCGCTGCTTCTGACGATATCGGTCTTCATAACTTCATAAGCTAAAATTCCTCTTTCTTAGCCACATTTCTTTTTGTACTGGCTAAGGAATGTCTGAGTGAAGGGATCAGGAATCTATGGGAAATACGAGTATATTATGCAGATGATCTGGTGACGTATTTTGCCACAAACTAATGCCAAATACACCGAAAATAATGATCTGTTGCACCGTAACTAGACCAGTGATGATGTATGGTTCAGAAACATAGGCATTACGAACGAAATGAGAACAGAAAGAGAAGCGAACAGAAATGAGGAAGTTGGCGTGGATTTTGTGGCTGGAGAATGAAATGGTCTGAGCATGTGGTAAGAATCAGGAGGAAGGAGCACTGAGGCTTAGGTGGAGCCTCTTATGGGTAAGAAGGTTGAGATGGATTTTGTCGCTTTATAAGGAAGATTACTGGATTGCTGGTATGATAACAGAGTCGAGACTGAAATGATCTGGGCATGTGGTAAGAATAAGGAGGAAGGAGTAGAAAGGCTTAGGTGGAGCCTCTTATGGGTAAGAAGGTCGAGATGGATTTTGTGGCTTTCTAAAGAAGATTACTGGATTACTGGTATGATAACAGAGTCGAGACTGAAATGGTCTGGGCATGTGGTAAGAATAAGGAGGAAGGAGTAGAGGGGCTTAGGTGGAGCCTCTTATGGGTAAGGAGGTCTAGATGGATTTTGCGGCTTTATAAGGAAGAATACTGGATTACTGGTATGATAACACGGTCGAGACTGAAATGGCGTGGGCATGTGGTAAGAATGAGAGAGGGGGAGGAGTGTGAGGGCTTAGGTTTAGCCTGTTATGGGTAGGAAGTCGAGAAGAAGGCAAATGATCAGATGGCGTGATAAGGTGCAGGGAGGAGTTAGTGAAGAAAGGCTAAGCAGAGAAAGACGCTTCCAATAGGCCTAGTTTGAGAAGATGCATCAAGGCAACCGACCCATTAGCTTAGTGGATAGCAGTAGAAATGAAGAAGAAGAAGAAGACCTCTTCACGTCAATATTCCACGGAGAGAGAGAGAGAGAGAGAGAGAGAGAGAGAGAGAGAGAGAGAGAGAGAGAGAGAGAGAGAGAGAGTTGAAGCAGAACAGATAGCTCGAACTTTCCTCACATGAAATCATTCTGCTTTATCTCATCTTCATATCATTTCCAAAAATAAGAGAGGAGTAGAAAACGATGATGATAAAAAAAAAAACACAGACAGGAACACATACCAATATGAATAAAAAATATGCTATTTGATCTCACCTATGAACTTATGAAAATAGAAAGCAATGGACGTGGATTAAACTGTGCTGAAGCAAAAGAAACCTACAGTATATATATATATATATATATATATATATATATATATATATATATATATATATATATATATATATATATATATATATATATATACATACACAAATTTTATATACATACTGAACTGTATATATATATATATATATATATATATATATATATATATATATATATATATATATTTATATACATACATATGTAACAGTCCCAAATTCTCCCTGGTCTCCCAGAAACACCAAAAAGCGAAAATCCTCAAAAAAGAAATATATAGATTTCCGAAAGCAAAAAAAAAAAAAATAAATAATAATAATAAAATAAAATAAAATAAAAATTCCGCATTCTTCCAACGGCCGAGGACAGACCGTCCGCGCCACTCGTCGCGTTTCGCAAAGATCTCCATCCATCAGTCCCGAATTAATTTTGCATGCGATCTTAAAGCCGTAATCCTGTAATCCCCCTTCGCCCACAAATCCATCTGTATCGCGCCCCCACCACCTGAACCATCTGCCAGAGACAGAACCAGCTGTGGTAATGTCGCGCTCCGGAATTATTTATCGGCGCCCAAAAGGCGATCCCGCGACAAACAGGCTTCTGTCAAGATTAGCATTCGTTAAACCAATGCTTCTGCGTTTTGGGCGACGTTGATGTATGAGTACGCGTTATCCTTTCCCGAGGACATGGCAACATGTATGTATGTATGTATGTATGTATGTATGTGTATATATATATACACACATAAATACATACAGTGAATTTCTGGCGAATTGTTTATCTCTTCAGCGCGCTGTTCATGTATAAACAAGCGGGTGGAGTACAAACATACACACATACACACACATATACATATGTATATATGTGCGTTTGTACTCCACCGGCTTGTTTATACATGAACAGCCCGCTGAAGAGATAAACACTTTGACAGAGATTCACTGACAACATTCCATTACTGAACGACGGCATTTTCCTCAAAGCGAACATTATCCCGATTTTTGTAAAACATAACATTATCTCGTAATAATAATAATAATAATAATAATAATAATAATAATAATAATAATAATAATAATATTAATAATAATAATGATAATATTAGGAAAAAGACCTTCTTTCATTCAGGTTTTGTTAAACAAAATGGCAGTTTCAACAGCACTTATTTTATATAGGAAACGCTCAATTCGTCTTATCAATTGCTTTTCTTGCGCTGGAAGGGTTGCAAGCAATTGACCGATATTCATATCCGATATGAATACCGGTCAGTTGTTTGCAACCATTCCAGCCAAGAAAAGCAATTGATAAGACGAATTGAGCTTTTACTATATAAACTAAATGCTGTTGAAACTGCCATTTTGTTTAACAAAACCTGTAATAATAATAATAATAATAATAATGATGATGATGGTAACAAATTGACATTCTTATTTGAATTCATTCTAATATAGTATTTTCTAGGAAATGGTGGGACAGAGAAGGGCAAATTCCTATTCACCTGCTCGCTGCTCTGTGAAGCAAGATCCCACCGTGTAGAAAGAAAGGTTCAGTCTCCAAGTTGCTCCAAATATTTTGACAAAACCCCCGTCTGGTTTATATTTAGCCCCTTACGTACACTACCCTTGCATCTACGTCTGGCTCGCACGTTCTTCGTTCCTAAATATTAAGACTTTTCCGTTAACACTTTTGCCTTCCCGTCAACTCAGGATTATCATGGTCTCGTCTCTCAATGCCCCTTCCCCCACCCGACTTCCTCTACCCACCAAAAACCAAGAATCACATACCATTTTCACCAGTAAGTTTCCCGACATTCTTTCTTCTGATTAAACCACATATCTATCTTTTTACTTTCGGATTTTTTCTTTTTTTTTGTCATATTTTAACACCTCTTACTTTATGAAACTAACTTCCTTACGTAACGCCACACAATTCCTCCCACCATTTTTCTTCCACTCATTTTCAGCACATTCCGTTTCACTGAAAATTAAATGCCTTGACAGTACTTTCATACACTCCCGTATCAAGCTTCTGATTCCACAACTTCTGCGGAGCTTCGCTACTTATCTTTCCCACTCAGTAATCATCCTAAACATTTACTTATACGTATTTAAAAGTCAATCATTTTAAAATAATTTTTTCATTCGTTCGCTATGTACAATAACAGTCGGATCTTCCCTAGATAGTGACCCCCAAGGGTTTTAACCCGGTATGTATCCACCTTTGCGGCGTGTTTAGTACAAGCCAGTTGTGGATGACCGTAAAAACAAACAAAAAATTGTAAATATCATAGAGATAATGACCCCCCAAAGAAATATTTAGTCCTAGATAACGACCCCCAAAAACCCTTGGGGCCACTATCTAGGAAAAGTTCCTAACAGTCTTCACCCTATTAAACTGACTCATCTTAACATTCCTTAAACTTGCTATTGTTAGGAATATTTTTAATTTTTTTTCACCATTCCTGCAACTCCTCACATTCACCAATTACCGATATACAGTATAAGCATATCCTTCATTCCTTTCTGAACTGAATTGAATATAGAATTTAGGCCAAAGACCAAGCACTGGGACCTATGAGGTCATTCAGCGCTGAAAGGAAAATTGAGTTAAGAGGTCTGAAAGGTGTAACAGGAGGAAAACCTCGCAGTTGCACTATGAATCAATTGTTAGGAAAGGGTGGAAAGTAAGATGGAAGAAAGAGAATATGAAAGGAGGTACAGTAAAAGGAACGAAAGGGGTTGCAGCTAGGGGCCGAAGGCACGCTGCAAAGAACCTCAAGTAATGCTTACAGTGCACCGCATGACGGCACTACCCCCCTACAGGGTTCATTCTTTTGTCACTGCTCAATCATCATTAAACAGGAACAGAGACATAACCCATCCTTAACCGAGTTCTACTGTATCACAACGTAGGTCACTCTTCCATTGCTAAACTACATTCCTACATAAGAGTCACTTTGTTATGGAAACCTTTCTAAAGCTTTTTTCATACACACCATACATTTTCAAAACTCTTCGCATAAGAACATATTTTAACCAGTTCTGTCACAGGCATCGTCAAGGTCAATGGTTCCTAACTTTCTTTCGGCCATGCCCCACCTAATCGCCTCTAAAATCTTGATGCCCCCTGTGGTGATATATATAATTCTTATATTCACGTGGAGTAAGCCTAAAAGGCCATTAATTTGGTTTAATCATTCTCAAATTGGCCCCCCTTAAAAATCAAATTAACCCCTGTACGCCCCACGTTGGGCGGTCTATGCATGTCACATATGAACTCTTATCTTTACGTTCAAACTTCTCGTACAACCTCTGCATTGTAATCTCAGAAGTTACTTCAAGCACCATTTTCAAATGCACATTTTATTACTGTTACAATAATATCATTACTGCACAGGAAGTTCACGCCACTGCCATAACGTAACCTTCAATACTTCATGCCTTGTCAGAAAGAAACACCTGTGACGTTTGTTAAAAGTCGAATGGTGCTTACAGTGGACTCATTTTTTAATTAGGGAAGTAATGCAGTTCACAGAATCGTATTCAGTTTGGAGACGAACTGAAACCACGCCCCTTAGGGGTACATTTACAAAGCAGATGCATATTTTTTTTTCCTAACAATGACAACTTTTTGTCACGAGACGAAGATACTGTCTCTCCCGTAATTTAGAATGACATGCACGGCAGCGGCCGTCGTGTCTAAAACAACATCGTTAAAAAAAAAAAAATAAATAAATAAATAAAAATAAAAACTTCCCGTTAATATTTAGGTTAACACGACAATGCAATTATAAGATCTAACAAGTCTTTCAATGATTGGTTGAATAGAATTTAGGCCAAAGGCCTAAATGAAGTAATTCAGCGCTGAGACGGAAATGGACAATAAAAGGTTTGAAAGGTGTAACAGGAGGAAAACCTCGCAGCTGCACTATGAATCAATTATTAGGAGAGGGTGGAAACTAAGATGGAAGAAAGAGAATATGAAAGGAGGTACAGTCAAACGGAACGAAAGTGGTTGCACCTAGGGGCCGAAGGCACGCTGCAAAGAACCTTGAGTAATGACTACAGTGCACCGCATGAGGTGCACTGACGGCACTATCCCCTACGGTGAACACGTCTTTCAATGAATCCTGCATTGTTTCACTTAATCCGCTGGCTTCTGTGCCTCCAAGTGACCCATTGTCACCGCTACTGAACTACTATAATTCTTCGCAAGACGTTTGAGTGACACTTGATGTCTTACAAGGGAGTAAACACTACGCCCGAGAACCTCAGTCGTTTATCAGGCCTTGAGGTTTACAGAGGTTGGGGAGGATCCCCTCCTTGTCCTAAGGACAAAGTAACCCAAAACCCTACTACAAAAAAAAGAGAGAAAAAAAGAAACTCGTCTGAAAGTGATTCAACATGAACAAAATTTTCGCAACCATTCGGTAGTCTTGAAATTCTTCCACTCTGGTAGTGTATAGTTAGTTGCCTTACAATATCTGAAACAACAATATATGATATAAATCAATGCAATTTGGGGCTTTTAAGAACTGAATGTCTCAGCTTGAGAAATGAATGTCTCAACTCGCTGCTTAGCAATTTTAGATTCTATGTCATTACCCCAAATAAATGCTGGAACCTGATGAGAATTAAGGCGTTTTTTAGACGCAATATCCATAGCAAGCAATTTCAGTCATCAGCTAAATCACTGACGATCAAACCCTGCTATCGTTGAGAGACTCAATCCACTTTTCTGTGGGCTAATAAAATTCAGTATTGGCCAATAAATATTCTTTCTTACAGTACTGAACACACTGATAATAGTGTACCCTTATACACATATATATATGTATATAATATATATATATATATATATATATATATATATATATATATATATATATATATATATATATATATATATATATATATATATATATATATATATATATATATATATATATATATATATACTCGCTTGCTGGCCGCGTGGGTTAATGCGTCCACTGTAGTCCTGAGTTCTTGTCCTTCGCTGGTTCGAGCCCACGGGACGACGAACTTATTATCAACTAAAAAAATTCCCCTTCGGTAACATATATGAAAATATATTATTTTCGAGGTAGAGCGAACTGGATATTAAAGGACGTGTGTAGCTTACTGATATTATACATATATATATATATATATATATATATATATATATATATATATATATATATATATATATATATACATACATATATATATATATATATATATATATATATATATATATATATATATATATATATATATATATATATATATATATATAAACGCCATCAAAGAGAACAACAACAGAGTTAAAGCCAAAGAAGGCCGCTTTGCTGGCCAGGCCATTTTTCGCATTTTCTCGGCCAATTCTATTAGAATGCACAGTATGACAAGAAAAAGAGAAATGGTGGAAACTTTTCCGCTCAACAAGAAATGAATGAAGTTAAAAGAAGAATGGATGGAATTAAACGGTCCAGGAGATTCATCGCCTTCCAGGCAAAGACGAGAAAAATGGAAAAAAAAAAAAAAGGAAATTTCGGAGCTTTCCAGAAATGGCTAATATCCATTTTCTCTAAGAGTTTTTTTTTTTTTTTACTTCATTATTATTATGTCTTAACCTGAAATATGAAGTGTTTAATTTTCATAAAGAATTCAGGAAAAATAGAGAGATATATTTAAGAGTGGTCCAGAAGTGGCTAATACCCATCTTCTCTAAGATATTTTTGGATTTTTTTTTTATTTACTTCATTATTGTTATATATCTTAACCTGGAAAATGAAGAGTGTTTAAATTCCATAAATAATCCAGGAAAATTGAGAGAAATATTTTTCAGAGACTTCCAGAAATGGCTAATACCCATTTCTCTCGAGAATTTTGGATTTATTTCATTTACTTCATCATTATTATATATCTTAACCTGGAATATGAAGTGTTTAAATTCCATAATAATCCAGGAAAAAAAGAGAGAGATATTTAGGAGAGTTCCAGAAATGGCTAATACCCATTTCTCTGGAAGATTTTTGGATTTTTTTTTATTTACTTTATCATTATATATATCTTAACCTGGAATATGAAGATTGTTTAATTTTCATAAATAATCCAGGAAAAATAGGAACATTCCAGGAATAGCTAACACCCATTTTCTCCAAGAGATTTTTTAGCTTTTTTTAAAATTAATATTCTTCATTATCATTATACGAGTATAACTTAATCTGGAATATGAAGTGTTTTTAAATTCCATAAATAATCCAGGAAAAATAAAAAGAGATATTTAGGAGGGTTCCAGAAATAGCTAATATCCATTTTCTCTTAGATATTTTTAATTTTTTATTAATATTCTTCATTATCATTATATATCTTAACCTGGCAATATAAAAAGTGTTTAAATTCCAAAAATAATCCAGAAAAAATGGCTAATACAATTTCTCTCGGTGATTTTTTTATTTTTTCATGTACTTCATTATTATTTTATAATACCAACGGGAATACGAAGAGTGTTTAAAAATAAACCAAGAAAAATAGAGATATTTAGGAGCGTTCCGCAAATGTCTAATAACCATTTCTCTCGAATATTTTTATATATCTTTTTTCACTATAACCTACTTCATTATTATTATATACCTCAACCTGGAAAACGAAGGGTGTTTAAGAAGTTTGGCGGAAACCAGCTCTAAATTCCACTCAAAAAAAAAACAAAGATAATCGACAAGAGAAATTTGAGAGCGTTCTGGAAACGGCCAACAGTCTCAAACTTTGACATATTTTATTTATCATTTTGTTTTATTGCTTTTCCCAAAATCAGCATCTCTATGAGGAATGTCAACGGAATTAAATAAATCATATCGTCATTACTTTTAATGATAAAATATAATAATAACTCCCAACTTGTTACATCCTACGTGGCATTTTGATGCTTATTTGCACAGGGTTAATTGATTCCCTTCACATCTTGCGAACAAAGACATTGAAAATTAATGAATGTATTATATCATCATTATTTTTATCATTAAAACATGTAAATATTCACATTAACAAGTCTAGACGAGCACTAACTTGCAATTACAATATCTTTAACAAGTCTCCTCCTAAATTTATCAATGTCTTTACTACTATATTGACGTGTTTCTTTGTGGAATGCCATGAAAACTAAATGAAGATATACATATAAAATTAAATTGTAGGTACACATAAGAATGAGGAAAAGTAGAAATTTTGGAATGGGAGTGAACTGGAGAATATAATTTTAATTTTCTGTGGGATTCTAGTTTTTCGTAAATGAACAAATGAATGAATTCTGAACATCTCTGTCCGTAAGATATCAAGGGATTAGATTAGCCTTTAGCAAATAAGAATCAAAATTCTCTGCAAAACTTGGAAAAGTTGAAAAGACTAATTTTGCACCTTCTTGGGTAAGGTAGTACTTATAGGAATGGAATAAAGAGTTTAGGCCAAAGGCCAAGCACTGGGACCTGTGAGGTCATTCAGCGCTGGAAAGGAAATTGAGAGTAGGTAGATCTGAAAGGCTTAACAGGAGGAAAACCTCGCAGCCGCACTATGAAATCATTGTTAGGAGAGGGTGGATAGCAAGATGGAAGAGAGATAATGTGAATGGAGGTACAGTAAAAGGAATGAAAGGGGTTGCAGCTAGGGGCCGAAGAGACGCCGCAGAGCCTACAGTGCACCCCGTAAGGTGCACTGACAGCACTACCCCGCTACGGAGGTCAATACTTACATATTTCCATTAACTTCTTTTATTCACTGACATTCCAACGGGGAGAACTTCGAAACAACTACATCAATCCAGGGAAAATAAACAGTTGAAAGAGTTGAAATCTCTCTTTCCTTTCAGTCTTCATACTCTGATGTATTCCAATTTGCAGTGTCAAAGGATTCCTCTTCACATGGTGCAATAACAATTCATTCCCGCTTTGTTTCTATTAAACTTCATTCCCTTAGTTTATTTCAATTTGCAGTTAATGCAGCAGGGAGCAAACCCAACAAGGAATAGGTCAAGCCTACCCAGTGAACGCACAGAACTTATTATTATTATTATTATTATTATTATTATTATTATTATTATTATTATTATTATTATTTTTAATATTTTACAGTGTTTGGTGGAAGCATTAACCCTATCTGTATACAGTAATGGCCACACTGACCTTATACCCAAAAAGGAATAGGTCAAGTCTACCTAGTGAATGCACAGAAATTAGTTATTATTATTATTATTATTATTATTATTATTATTATTATTATTATTATTATT
>NC_089782.1:41078821-41083821 GCF_040412425.1 Macrobrachium rosenbergii
CTGTGACCTGTGAGGTCATTCAGTGTTGAAAGGGAAACTGAGAGTAGAAAGGTTTTAACGATGAAATAGAAGGAAAATCTGGCAGTCGCACTATGAAACAATCATCAGGAGAGGGTGTACAGTAAGATGGGAGAAAGAGAATATGAACGGAGGTACAGTAAAAGGAATGAAAGGGGTTGCAGCTGGGGGCCAAGGGTTGCTGCAAAGAACTTTCAAGTAATGCCTAAAGTACACCCCATGAGGTGCACTGACGGCAATACCCCCCCCCCCTACGAAGGCTAAATGCATGGATATATTCAGAAACAAAAACGCTTTCATACACACTCAAGCTTATAGATAACGTTTGTAAGGGTTTTAACGTACGGTTATAGGCTAATAAATCTGAATATAGTACGCATTCCCAATCCCCTCTCTTTTAAATGGATATTATCGGATTAAAACTCTGAAAAGTGTAGACTAGATAAGAGAAACAATGTAAGGCTTTATGTCAGAACGTGAAAATATATTCTTAGATTTTAGAATGCAAGTTTTTCATTAAAACAGTACAAAAGAAAAATTAATATGAAGTTTTATTATAGATACTGATTAGTGGATGAATTTCCTTTTAATACACCACAGACTCGAAGGTCACATTACTTTGAAATGTTGGAAGAAATTGCTTTGTATGTTATTTTTTAAAGTACTTGGAAATTTCTTAGTGTATTCTAATAAATTTACTGCAGTAAAGCAAATCACTGACAACTGAATATTCAGTCCTTACAAATCCCTGGCAGTGTGAAAAATATTTGAAATACTGAAATAGGAATATTTGGAATACTGAAATAGGCCACACGCAACAAAACATTATTCAGAGCACTGAATAAAACCTCTGACATGAATTTTAGTGGTAAAAAATTCTAACAGTATCACTAATATTTGCATTACAGAAACAACTCACTTTATTAAGACCTCAAAATTCTGAAAATTACCTACATATTTAGAATACTGAAACAAGTAAATGATTACTGAACATTAAGGCTTTTAAAAATCATGAAAATATTCTAAATATCTAGAATACTGGAAGGACTCACTAGTAACTATAAATTCAGCCCACGTAAATTATGAAAGCATTCTAAGTTTTTAGAATACAGAAAAAGCTTATTGGCGACTAAATATTCAGCCTTTCAAAATTGGAAAAAAATTCTAAATATTTAGAACAAAGAAATAACTTACTAAATGAGTATGCTGTCCTAAATGATTCTGAAAATTCTTAGTCTAGATACTTAGAATACCTAAAAAAACCACAAGTAACTGAGTATTAGGATCTTTAAAAGATCTTTAAACCCTCTAAATACCTAGAATACTGAAGCAAGTAACTCGCACCTATAGTACTTATTCAGCGTCGTTATAAAATTGGGACAGTGTTCTAAATATTTAGAATACTAAAACTCTTTAAAGCAATTTTCCAAACTTAAAATACCGAACAAAAAATAATTCGATACTGAATATTCAGATTTTAAAACTCCTAAAAGCATACTAAAAAAAATTTAGTAGACAGAATATTTGGTCCTCAATAAAGAATTCTGAATATATTTAAAAAATATCTGAACAACACAACTCCCAGGTACCCAAACATTCATAAACTTGAAATTTTCAAAATAAGCAATATATATCAAGGCAATTTTCATATTTAAAATATTACAAAATCAAAATAACTCCAAACTACAACTTCAATCTATACCACTCCTGAAATTATTCTGAACAATTAGAAAACTGAAAACAACTTTGGTAAACTGAATATTTAGCTCTAAATCAGGAATTCTGAAAGCACTCTAAATATTTAAATATATCTACAGGAGAACACTAAAACAACTCGCAGGTCCCTGAATATTCACAGCACCCTTTCAAAACTGGAGCAATAATACAGAAAATGCAATTGCATCTCATTGCGACAAGAAAGGGGGGAGAGTTTCATTTCCTGCAGAAACAAATCACAAACAAAACTCGGCCAGAGAGAGAGAGAGAGAGAGAGAGAGAGAGAGAGAGAGAGAGAGAGAGAGAGAGATTCTCTTGATTGCGGGGCTGAAGGTATAAAGAGGGATCGGGTTTTGGCCTCTGTACATTGACTTCGATACAGGAGAAAACAAGTAAAAACTGCGCAATCGAGTTTTCTGTACAGCGTATAATCAAGGCCACCGAAATAGATTTATCTTTCGGTGGTCTCGGTATAATTTTGTATGAGCCGCGGCCCGTGAAACTTTAACCACGGACCGGTGGTGGCATGTCCTATATAGTTCCCAGAAGCACGATACAGCTAACTTTAACCTTAAATAAGATAAAAACTACCGAGGCTAGAGGGCTGCAATTTGGCATGTTTGATAATTTGAGGGCGGTTGATCAACATAATTTGCAGCCCTTTAGCCTCAGTAGCCTTTAAGATCCGAGGGCCACAGAATCAAGTGCGGACAGGCAGACAAAGCCGTCACAACAGTTTTCTTTTACTGAAAAATAAAATTATGGTTTCAATCTGAAAATAAATGGCCGTTTGAGTTTGTTTCATATAAATTGGGTTTTAGGTTTTTGTTAAAATTTTAATCATAATAAGGAAATCAAAAAATATGAGATTGAATATGACAGAAATGGACTTACGAGTTTGTTTTATCTGAATGTGATTTTAATTGTGCATCATAATAGTAAAAATAGCAGTGAAAAAGTAAAAAAGGAAAAATAAAAGGATTTAACATAAGGTAGGAAGAAATTTTGCATACAAGCTTCAGCAACAGAAAAATAAAAAGTTTCACTGGAAAAAGTTTCTTGAATGTGTGTACCATCAAAAGAAATAAAACAGAAAAACTAATTCTGATGACTTTATGTATGTGAAGGAAGTATATTCAAACATGTCGATCCTTAACAAACGCGGAAAACAGAAAAAAAATGAAAGCAATTGTATGTGTGTTTGTATACTGTAAGTCTGCACATACGATCTTCAAGAGAAGATTATTGGACGCTTCGAAAAGAGAATTAGAGAAATAGAGGTCTGATTATGTATGCTCACATCGGGATCGAACCCGGGTCTTTCAATTGAGAGGCATGGGCGCTGCCAACTGAGCCACACCGCGCCCTTGCCTTTTAATTTAAAAACCCGGATTGCATCCCGTTGTGAGCCAAAAATCTATTTCCGTTCCACACGTGATTGTGTTGATTATTTCTGTATGTATGTATGTATGTATGTATGTATGTATGGAGACTACATACGTACACACGACCCACAGCATAAATGGAGAGAAAATACAGAAGCATGATGGTTATATTTATGCATTAATACATGAATTACAATAAAAGACATCAAGCCATCCTAACCGTAACTATTACCTCACCACATCTCGCGTCAGCAAAAAACCCCAGGGATGAGAAGTAACATATAAAGTGAAATAACATTTCGATGGCGTCAAATTTGCTACATCTGGAATATCGAAGCTGAAAGGCAAATGTGATTATAACTGGCAACAAAGCGCTTTTACCATTCCCTATCGATAATAAAATCTACGAGCTGTGTTCGAGAATATGTTGTTTATATACGCCGTTAATTTACGATATTGGAGAATTTACGGGAGGCAAAAAACATGCGTTATCTTACAAAAGAAAAAAAAAAAATAGTGGCATTTAAAAATGAATGTCAGAGTTCAATTTCCTGCTGAAATGTTGCAAAGCTATTCGCCATATTACAAGCTTGAACTGCAGAAGTGGTGACGCTTGTTTTGTATTTTCCATAACGCTCGATTTTGCCAAATTTACACATATTCCTCCTGTTGTGATATCTTTCAATAAAAAAGTTACTGTTATACTTATTCAATGTTTTCTATTAACTAATATATGTCAAATAAGTCTTTGAAGTTTATTTTTGCATTATCTTTTTATCCTTGGGATTAGGTCGCCGGAAGAGGTATAAAATCTCCTCGTTTCAAACATCAAGCGAGTTTTATCGGGGCAATATTCTTATGCAAAATTTTAAAATAATGTTCGGCGGATGATTAAATGGTTACATATTCAACCAACTTATTTTAGATATTTTTATAATATATATATATATATATATATATATATATATATATATATATATATATATATATATATATATATATATATATATATATATATATATATATATATATATATATATATATATATATATATATATACATACATTTATATACATATATATATCTATTATTATTATTATATATATATAGTATTTATATATAGCATTTATATATATAATCAACCCATTATTACCAGCCTAAATGCATACTTCATAATTCTCAAAATGAGTTTTTTAAACAAGAGCACAACTTCGGTGAACATATTCATACCAATACCGCGGAAAAAGATTAGAATAAATTTAAGAAAGACCAACGTGCTATGGGTAAGAAATTTTATTTTATTTTTTTTTATTCGGCTGCCTATAAATTTTGATGTCTTAAATTTCAGTTTAATTTTATGGGGATTCTAATCTCCAACATCACAAAGTCCTCATGTTCATTTATAAATTAGCGAGGCATTTTTCCATCTATTAGTCTCGGTTGGTAAGGCCCAGTCAGGAGGTCCACACTTGGCTTCTTAACCCTTTCATTAATTACGACACTTACAGAGCAACATCAGGCAAGGGTCTATATTGGAAAAAGGTCGTTTTAATCTAAACAAAACTAACTCGACAAGCACCGTTGATTCATGCCTAATATTCATAGCTTAAAATGATTATTATTCTTTATGTTTAGGAGATTGATTTCTTGAGTGATAAGCAAGAGCTCCATTTACCAGTCTCTTTTTTAGTTTTCAGTGAAAAAAAAACGATTGTGCCGGCTTTGTTTGTCCGTCCGCAGTTTTTTCTGTCTGCCCTTAGATCTTAAAAACTACTGAGGCTAGATGGCTGCAAATTGGTATGTTGATCGTCCACCCTCCAATCATCAAACATACCAAATTGCAGCCCTCTAGCCTTAGTAGTTTTTATTTCATTTAAGTTT
>NC_089782.1:41088821-41103821 GCF_040412425.1 Macrobrachium rosenbergii
TACAGAAAGAAAAGAAATACATAAGAAAATACAGAAAGAAAAGAAATACATAAGAAAATACAGAAAGAGAAGAAATACATAAGAAAATACAGAAAGAGAAGAAATACATAAGAAAATACAGAAAAACAGAAAAGAAAAATACACAAGAAAATACAGAAAGAAAAGAAATACATAAGAAAATACAGAAAGAAAAGAAATACGTAAGAAAATACAGAAAGAAAAGAAATACATAAGAAAATACAGAAAGAGAAGAAATACATAAGAAAATACAGAAAGAAAAGAAATACATAAGAAAATACAGAAAAGAAAAGAAATACATAAGAAAATACAGAAAGAAAAGAAATACATAAGAAAATACAGAAAGAGAAGAAATACATAAGAAAATACAGAAAGAGAAGAAATACATAAGAAAATACAGAAAGAAAAGAAATACACAAGAAAATACAGAAAGAAAAGAAATACATAAGAAAATACAGAAAGAAAAGAAATACATAAGAAAATACAGAAAGAGAAGAAATACATAAGAAAATACAGAAAGAAAAGAAATACATAAGAAAATACAGAAAGAAAGAAATACATAAGAAAATACAGAAAGAGAAGAAATATATAAGAAAATACAGAAAGAGAAGAAATACATAAGAAAATACAGAAAGAGAAGAAATACATAAGAAAATACAGGAAGAGAAGAAATACACAAGTACAAGATGAACTGTTTTAGGATAGTAATGCACTGCATTTTCGCTTGAACTTTTGACCTTCTAACTGACAGTGCAAAGAGAGCAGTCCACATCAGTAGGCTACTATCTGGGCCTTACATTGTTAAAAAAATATAAAGTACATTACGCGGCGAAGTTTCTTCGGCGTAATCGAGTTTTCCGTACAGCGTATAATCAAGGCCACCGAAAATAGATCTATCTTTAGGTGGTCTTGGTATAATGCTGTATGCGCCGCGTCCCATGAAACTTTAACCATGACCCAGTGGTGGCATAGCCTATATCATTGCCAGACGCACGATCATGGCTAAATTTAACCTTAAATGAAATATAAACTACTACTGTGGCTAGAGGGCTGCAATTTGGAATGCTTGATGATTGGAGAGTGGGTGGTCAACATCCTAATTTGCAGCCCTCTAGCCTCAGTAGTTTTTAAGACCTGGGGCGGACAGAAAAAGTGCGGACAGAAAAAGTGCGGACAGAAAAAAGTGCGGACGGACAGATAAAGCCGGCACAATAGTTTTCTTTTCAGAAAAATATAAAGAATTAATTGAGTTTTATATTATCCATTAGATATATACTGATAGAGGAAGGTACCTCTTACGAAAACATGGAAAATAATTACAACAAATTCAAGCTGAAACCGATTTCATCACCAATAGGCCTATTCATTCTCTCGACTGCCTAATTATCTATCTGGCTTCCTATTTAACTGCCTATCCTTTAGCACACACACAGGGACGTTGACTTTAAATTGGGGGATTTATTAAATTAGACTCAAAGCCATCGCTAAGTAATCCCATTACCCATTAGAGATTTAAACCTAATTGCGCGTCGGTAAGCACCAATGGAGATAGACATTATACTGCATTACAGCGTTGCTCGGAATAAATTCTCCATAATCCCCCCGACCCTGGATATTTGATTTTTAGCTTCGTCTGTAGCGAGATTTTGCTTTTTTCGCCAAACTTCTCGCTGTTATTGCATGATCCATCCATGCGAACAAAATCTAGCATTCACAAAATATATATCTTTGTAACTGAATCCACTCTGTGGTTTTTCTCTCGTCTTTTTGGTCGGTTATGTAATTTCTTTTTTTCTTTTTTTAGAATATTCCAGTAATTGTTGCCAAAGATTATGAGCTAACAGCGACTGCCATTCATTTGTGGTTACCCATCCGAGTCCTGGCCAGAGCTAGTTATTTCCATTGGATTTTGGCTCAGTTGTGCCTTGTTGTGGGTCGCTGCAAGACTTGAGAAAATTATATATATATATATATATATATATATATATATATATATATATATATATATATATATATATATATATATATATATATATATATATTTATGTATATATAATACACACACACACATATATACATATGTATGTGTAATAGTAATTGTTTATCTTTTATATCTTGGCTATCCTTTATAATCCTTTTTAAGTTTGGTGCGTATTTGGGATGTATAATTTTACGAAAATATTTTTGATATGGTAGAACTCATTATAAACTGCAAGAACGTATTTCTTAATGAATTTTAATAATTCACTGTAAAACTGAATTTCCATTTTACTTCATAGCCTCAAAAAAAAAAAAAACGATAGGAAAATGTGCCATTTAAGTAAGAAAAAATTCAGAGAGGCTGGGAAATTCTTCAAAAAGGTCACCAATGCCAGAAAATTATCAATATTTTGATAAAATCACTTTAAAACACCAAGGTAGTTTTCCATCTACTCTCTGAAACCTCAACAAACTAAAAACTGCTCGAGCAATTACAAACCTTTTAAGGAAGTAATTCAAAACAGCAGTGGAATTTTCCTCAGCTGTCTAAAATTTTAACACAATCTTAGAAGTTCAGAAACCATTTACCGGGAAGGTTACCCAAGGCTTTCTTCCCGTTAAATTACAAACAAAATAGGATCAGCTCCCCCGGCCCCCAACCCCCATCCCCACCACAACTCCTTTATCTGGGCATTGCTGGCACGCGAAATTTCCTGGGCACTGCGCGCACACACACACCCGGGTATTTACGAGGGGCATTTAAGCAGATGGGAGAGCACGTTTTCGAAACCGACTTTTCTCGTAACATACAAAATGCTCCCGTTCCGAATTTTTGCGGGAGGGAGGGAGGAGGGAGGGAGGGAGGAAGGGAGGGAGACTCACTGTTCTACGCTGGTCGAAGCGGGAGGAACTTTGCTCGTCAATAACATCGGTTACGCGGAAAATATTCGTTAGTAATTCTGATGTTATTAGATTTTTCTTTTTTATCACGGCCGTGGCTATCAAGGTTTGGGAAATGCTTCTTACATTACTATCGCTTTCAAATCCCACTTCGAAAAAGACGGAATTCAGTAAATGTAAAAGGGTTGAATCTTAATAATTTATTTTAAACATGCAGTACTATTAGACTACAGTCTGAAATACAAAGAATTATAAGCGTGACAATTTTTTAAATAAGTAAAAATAAATCTAAACCCGCAGAACAATTCTCCAACAAAGTCAACAGGAAGAAAGTTATCTACAGTATATTTTGATAAAATCACTCCAAAACACCAAGGAAATCTACCATTTACTGTCTCATGTATAAAGAATTTACAGAACTGCTCCGTTTCTTGTTTAAAATTTCAACAGTGCAATGAATTTACTGGGGACAATTTCTCCAAATCCTACAAATCATCTCTTTGTGTATATCGTGTCTGTGACGAGATTTTGATAGCGAGTTAAACGTCAGGCTGTTAACGAAATAAATTATTCAACAAGGCGGCAACCTGATATGTCCTAAACAACTGCGTTAATGAATGATTCATTCGCAAACACGAAGTTAAACGGATAATAATATTAAGTGGTTAGTGAATAATTCACTCCAAAGCACGAAGGCAATTCGATGTGCCCAAAGCAAGGCCAAGAGAAAGAGAAGGTCTGCTCACTTTCCCCAAATCAAACCCATGTAAGCGGAGTTTGTCTCCCTCCTTATTGCGTCAGCAGGCGAATTGCCGTAATGAGCAGGTACCTCTAAGATACGTCATCGCCTACGTCGTTACCCCAGGTGGGAGGCGACTCCACCCAATTGGGTAAACCTTGTCACTCTTGGCCTTGTATCTATCCATCTATCTATCTATCTGTCTATCTATCTATCTATCCAAGGCCAAGAGAAAGAAGAGGTCTGCTCACTTCCCCCTAAATCAATGCGTCAACAGATGACTTGCCGTAATAAGCAGGTACCTCCAAGATACGTCATCGCCTACGTAGTCACCCTAGGTGGGAGGCGACTCCACCCAATTGGGTAGACCTTGTCTCTTGGCCTTGCCCGAGAGAACGTTTAACGAATGATCCATTCGTGAACAGGAAGACAGTTTAATGGTATATCAAGATAAATGTCACCGTCAATGGTAAAGAGAAGGTCAGTTTTTTTTTACCACGTTCACTCTTTTATCAAGGCTGAGCCCCTGTACAGAAAACTTCAACACCAATCACTTCATGTACAGTCAATTGACACACTGGTGCATACAGATGGCGCTGGTTTCAGCTGCGTGAGAGCCGGCAGATTTTTAGTTTTCTGTAAAAGAAAACTATTGAGATGGCTTTGTCTGTCCGTCCGAACTTTATTCTGTCCACACTTTTCATGTCCGCACTTTTCCTGTCCGCCCACAGATCTTAAAAACTACTGAGGCTAGAGGGCTGCAAATTGGTATGTTGATCATCCACCCTCCACGCATCAAACATACCAAATTGCAGCCCTCTAGCCTCAGCAGTTTTTATTTTATTTGAGGTTAAAGTTAGCCATGATCGTGCGTTTGGCAACAATATAGGGCATGCCACCACCGGACCGTGGCTGAATGCTTCATGGGCCGCGGCTCATACAGCATTAAATACTGAACAGAAAACTCGATTGCGTCGAAGAAACTTCGGCGCATTTTTTACTTGTGGAATTTGGAAGTGAATGAACACAACTCTTCTCCAGAGACACGATAAACCTAACACAAATAAAACTTGCTTATCCTTCGAATAATTGTCCTTTTCAAGCAAAAGACACCGAGAATGGTACGCCCATTCCTTGGTAATCTTCTCTAAATATGTGATTAAAAATATCATATGGCAAATGGGCAGGTTAAATTATTAAAACGCAGAAGAAGCGTGTTAATTATCCAAATTGGGAATTAACGGTATTAACTGATCGAACCAATTAAATTTGGGGTTCATAATTTTCAAATGGAAATGAGTGCGATTATGAGGAATGGCATATAGAACTTTGTTGGGCGGTGGAATGATTGATATTTTATGAAGCATTATTATAAAAAATAAACTTAAATTTGGATGAAAAGTTCGACAGCTCGCTGTGGAAATGGAGGCAAGTTTAAACAAGTTATTTATTACCGAAGGAAGACATTTCAAAATGGCCTCAATCTGCACACCTAATCAAACCAATTGAAAACTAAAATGAAAGTTAAAAAACGTTTCAAACGCAATCGAAAATTCACTATGGTATTAAACTCAGATCACCAACATAGGAAAATTGAAACAAATGATGGCAATAGAGGTAGTTTAAATTTAAACCAATCATTTTAGAAATGCAAAAAAATTAAACAAACCATTATGCAAATGAAGAAAAATTCAAATGGACCACTTTACAGAGACGGGGAAATTTCAACAAACCATCTTGGAGATGGACGAAAATTCTGGCAATTCATTTGATAAACCCAAGAAAATTTAAACAAACCCTTTTACAAACACAGCGAGATTTGGTCATCATTTTAAACAGATGCCGGAAATTTTAAATAAAGAGTTTAAAAAAAATACAGGAAAACTCAACGAATAATTTCAAATTTAAACCGATCATTTTAGAAATACATAAATATTTAAACAAACCATTTTTCAGATGCAGAAAACGTAAACCAGCCATTTCACAAAAACAGGAAAAATGCAAAAAAAAAAAAAAAAAAAAAAAAAAAAAAATCTTATCAATGGATGAAAATTGCAACAAATCGTTTCATGTAAGAAAGAGAATTCAAGTAAACCATTTTAGAACTCCATAATAATTAAAACAACACACTGGACAAATGCAAGAAAATGGAAATAATTCCAAAAATGCAGGAAAATGTTAACAAATAATTTCAGAGGTGCCGCAAAATATTCACCCGTGGGGCGACCAAAGGCTGGACGTCCTGTTTAATGGCGGGCGTGATAGGATGAGTTCCCCAAATACTTTATCTGGACATTACTGGCATGAAATGCTCGCGGGACTCCACACACCTGGGCATTTACCAGTCGCAACTTATACAGATGCCACGCGCATTTTCGAGTAAGACTTTTCCGAATATATGAAATGCTCGCGTCCGAATTTTGCAAGGGGGTAGTTTTAGTTTATATATTTGAAAAAGCAGGAATTTTTTTTTTGTAAATATAACGTAAATTTTGAATCTTAAGAATTTATGTGATTACCTTGATGAATAAAATTTTGATTATTTAGATAATGCATGCGATAGTTGCCAGATTAAAAGAACTGGAAAAATATAACGTCTATCAATCTATATTAGTGAGTCATAAATTTTCCGCGGGGAAAACCATAATCCTGAATGTCACCAAAAAATGAGAGGCAAGACGAAAACATAATTCTCATCTCCAAAAAAATGAGAAGCAAGACGGAACATAATTCTCATCTCCAAAAATGAGAAGCAATACGAAGACATAATTCTCTTCTCCAAAAAATTAGAAGCAAGACGGAGACATAATTCTCATCTCCAAAAAAATAAGAAACAAGACGGAAACATAATTCTCATCTCCAAAAAAATGAGAAGCAAGACGAAAACATAATTCTCATCTCCAAAAAAATAAGAAACAATACGGAAACATAATTCCCATCTCCAAAAAATGAGAAGCAAGACGAAAACATAATTCTCATCTCCAAAAAAAATGAGGAGCAAGACGAAAACGTCAAGCCGAACTATAAAATATATGAGAATCATGACAGAAACCTCTTTCCTAACCCTGAACTAAAAACTGAGAAACCTGACAAAAACTTACTTCCCAATCCCGCAAAAATGCAACAAAAGCGTAATATGCATCAGCTTATAATTGTCAATCAATCATACACCGAAAAAAATTACGTAACGGGAAAGGTTCTCAAAGCGAAATATAAGTATAAAACTCATAACAGCATTTTATATTTGCCAGTCAATCAGCCAGTCAATCACACACCAAAGCAATTACCTAACAAGGTTCTCAAAGCAGAATAATATAACAAGGGAGGTTCTCAAAACAGAATAATATATAGCTACAAAATTGACAGTAGTAATTTATCTTCTAATCACGGGTACAAAATTGGTTTGGCATTTTACCTCATGAAAACATATATCCCTTTTTAAAAGTCGTAATTTTTCTGATTTTCCTCAACTATTACTCTTTCATTGTACATATTTGAGTTCATTTGTTTGTTATAATCTGTTTTCAAGAATACCTGACTATAGTTCTTTTTATTTCCTTATCGACATGAGGCCATTCTATTCTGTAGAAGCTTGCAGATAAAATTTGTTCCTTTTGCGTTGATCCATGTGAATGTAGGAAAATGTTTATCAATACGACTACTACTCTTACACTTACTAATATTGCTACTACTACTATTGATGATGAGGAGGATGATAATAGAAATGGTAAAGGAAATAGGGAAAGACGAAGAGGGATGTATAATTTATTGCTGATGTTAGATTAAGCTGACCTTAGGTCAGTATGGGGTGCTGTTCTTACGAGCAGTCCGTAATGGAATGATTTCCCAGCGGACGATATAATTTGATGCTTGCGTCTAAGAAAGACATGTTCAAGGCTTCTATGGAGAGAGAGAGAGAGAGAGAGAGAGAGAGAGAGAGAGAGAGAGAGAGAGAGAGTGGGAAGCTAGTCCCTAGACACCAGTCCAATGACCCTTGTCCCCAAGGTGGAAGTAATTTCAATCAAGGAATGTTCGTTTTCCGACAGAATACGGCCTAGGATAAAAAGGAAATAATATTATAATTTTTTTTTTAGGATGGAGGATTTTCCATCAGGGATTTTTCGAAAATTTGTGCAGTAGTGAAAAGTAGAGGACTTCATAAACCTCATTAGGGGACGATACCTCAGTTTATTTAATTTTATTTTTTTCTGAGCAGACCCAGAAGGACTTGCTTGCCCCCCAAAAAACTCACCTCTACAAAGTCAGAAGTTTCCAAAATGATAAAAAATTCGCCTCTTAAAGAGGAAAAAATAATGGTTCTGGAAATACAGAAGGAAGCAGAGAATTTCCCATTCAGTGCAAGGAACAAATGAAACCGATTGACGCTCGAGTTCAGGACTCCTGATCATATTCTTTAAAAACGAACCCCTCCTGACTTACCAAAGGATTCTTGGTACCGTCCACATCAATTTCGAGAAAGTCTGAAGTTTACAACTAAAATGTTCCTCTCTCTGTTCACTTCGAATTCCTGGTTCAAATCCGCAAAAAAAAAAGTAAAAATGCATTGAAGTTTCTTCGGCGCAATCGAGTTTTCTGAACAACGTATGATTCGCGGCCCGGTGGTGGCCTGTCCTATAGCGTTGCCAGACGTACGATTATGGCTATCTTTGACTTTAAATAAAATAAAAACTACTGAGGCTTGAGGGCTGCAATTTGGTATAATTGATGAGTGGAGGGTGGATGATCAACACACCAATTTGCAGCACTCTCTAGCCTAAGTAGTTTTTAAGGTCTGAGAGCAGACAGAAAGTGCGGACGGACAGATAAAGTATCTCAATAGTCTTATTTTACAGAAAACTAAATAAAAACGAACCTCCCCTGACTTGCCAAAGGATTCTTGGTACCATCCACATCAATTCCAAGAACGTCTGAAGTTTACAACTAAAGTGTTCCTCTTTCTGTTCACTTCGAATTCCTGGTTTAAATCCACCAAAAAAGGGGGGGTTGGTGGGGGCGGGGGCGAATGCGACTTATGAAAAGCGGTTCAATGCTTCGTCATCCGAGGAGGAAATTCATTTAGATGAAAAATAGAAACCTAAGTGGTACTAACTTCCGGGCCATTAAATTGGCTTGAAAGTCGTTCCTTTGACTCTTGCGAAAGTTTGCCGATAATTTGGTGGAAGACTGGAAACTCGGCTAATGAAGAGGTTTCGTCTTGTTCGGTAAAGGCAAAATCGCCGTTGTTGTCTATTCGCTGTTTTCTATCGTCGTCATCGCTCTTCTTACGTATTGCTGATGAAAGTGAAAAGCTGTGTCTGTAGAACCTAAAGAATGCTAATTGGTATTGGCTTAAATTTTGATCTGCTTTAATGCCAACACCGCCGGAATTCAAGTGATGACCGATTTCAGATGAGAGGTATCAACTCATAAATCTCTTTACCATACCTAAAATTTATATTCTCACAGTTCACTTCATGATCTAAGAAAATTCTTGGGAAACAGAGGCCCTAGCACTGTCCAGCATTCGAGAGCGAGGTTACAAAGGTGCCATCCCACGTGAGACATCGAAATGTAGCATCTTTAGATGACCAAGGTGGCACAAATAATGCCACAAGTACTTCCGCCAACTGAAATAATCGTAACTGAGAGGATGGATGTAGGTCACCACCAATACTTAATATTCCTCTTCTGTTGAGGTTCCACAGCCTTTATTTCTCTTTCTTGATTAAATCTCCCTCTCTTTCTTGAACTATGGAAGTGTTTACTCGGCAATGTCACAGATAGCTGCTGACGAGTTTGGGTCAGTGGTACTACTTTACAGGGATATAACAATTGGCACAAGTCTCTGATGATTTATCAGTCAATGGCTCTTTAAGAGTATTGCTGCTTTGCCGTTTTCTCATCGATATTTATGCATCTTTCAGAAGTGCACTATAAATTCTCTTTCCTTCAGTAATCGTTATATGTCCTTGTGTTTAAAGAAAGAGTATGTTCATTAACATGTTAATCCAAAGACCAACTAGAGATAATATCTCAAAACACAAAATATTTCTAAAGCAGTGAGAATTCCTTACCCCTAACTCACAGATTGCATGTTGATTAATAAACACTTCTTCCCTTAATAATAACTATATATGACTACTTACATCATAAACCAAATAAGTAAACGAAAAAATGAACGTTTAAAAAATGACTTTCCTCGAGGGGACGGCAAAAATTGCGAAAGTTTTCCCGAATATTCTCGTTACCTGCGAAGCCAACTGCACTCCCACTCAGCTCTTCAAACACCTATCAAAGACAATTTCACGCGCTGCCGGACAGAATGAAATGCGCATTCTCTCTCATAAAGGCTGATAATAATAAGACCAAGTCACTGTAAAGATGAGAATACCATTCTTGCGCGAAAAGTATCCGCCTCCGTCCCACCTCCTCCCCCCCGCGCACCAACCCACCAATCCTCCACCTACCCACCAATCCTCCACCAGCCCACCCAACGCAACCTCAAGACCAGCGCACCTTCATAAGAAAAACCCGCCAGCGCGAAAAAAAGGCGGGAAAACCTCCTCCGTCTAACCCCCGCTGGAACATGGCCAATCATGAAGAAAATTAGAAACTGAGTTACGCGCTACCAAGAAACTCTTCGATAAAAGTCGGTCCCGAATTTCTCTCTCTTTCTCTCTCTCTCTCTCTCTCTCTTTTCTCCCTCCCTCCTTTCCGAAATTACGAAACGAACTGGAGAGAAGAATCGGTAATTAGAAAATTGGGTTACGTGACTTTTTCAAGGTGTCCGAGGGAGACCGCTGACTTCGATGACCGGGGTTGTTGTGACGCCGGTTTACACGATCAAACTGACTCATTCAGCTTCATTTCAGCCGGGGAGGAAACCTCTTTCGCTTCAGTCATGTTGTGGTACCGCCAGATTGTGGAATTATATCAATCAATTTTATTTCAATCATATCGTACAAAATACACAACATCAATGACCGCATACGCTGTAACGCCAATTTTTTTTTTATTTATTTATTTAATCAATCAATCGACTTCACGCAGATCATCGTAAAAGAGAGACATCAAAGGGCGACAGTTGACTTCACCTCCGACATCGATAACCAAAGTTTTTGCGACGCTATTTTGCAGAATGAAATCAACCACTCAATTTCACTTAGGTTAAGGAAGAGGGAAGGAGTTGAGATCGACAGACAAAGGGACAGACAGACTGACAGACAAACAGACGAACAGTGGGACAGACAGACAGACGGACAGAGGGGGCAGACAGAGACAAATAGACGAACAGAGGGACAGACAGACAAACGAACATACGGACAGAGGGGACAGAAAGAGACAGACAGACAATCAGACGGACAGAGGGACAGCCAGATGGATAGACGGAACAGGCAGACAGACAGACAAATAGACGGACAGAGGGGACAGACAGACGGACAAATAGACGAACAGAGGGACAGCCAGATGGATAGACGGAACAGACAGACAGACAGACAAATAGACGGACAGAGGGACATACAGACAAAGAGACGGGACAGACAGACAGACAAACAGACGGACAGAGGGGACAGACAGAAGGACAAATAGACGGACAGAGGGACATACAGACAAACAGACGGGACAGACAGACAGACAAACAGACGGACAGAGGGGGACAGACAGACAGACAAATAGACGGACAGAGGGACATACAGACAAACAGACGGGACAGACAGACAGACAAATAGACGAACAGAGGGACAGACAGACAGACGGAGCAGGCAGACAGACAGACAGACAGACAAATAGACGGACAGAGCGACATACAGACAAACAGACGGGACAGACAGACAGACAAATAGACGAACAGAAGGACAGACAGACAGACGGACAGAGGGGACAGACAGACAGACAAACATACGGACAGAGGGGCACACAGACAAACAAACAGACGGACAGAGGGACAGACAGAGGGAGCAGACAGACAGACAAATAGACGGACAGAGGGACTTACAGACAAACAGACGGACAGAGGGGACAGTCAGACTGACAAAGGAACAGACAGACAGACAAATAGAGGGACAAGACAGACGGAACGCGGACCACGTCGGAAAATGTCCCACCAATAATGCTATAAGGAAGATTAAGCAAAACGGATTCCGTTCAAAAAGGTCGGTATGATTTGGCCGTAACAGGATTTACAAGACCCCAGTAACCCATGAACGCACTCACTTATGAAATCGCTCACTCACTCACTCACTCACCAACTCGCTCACCCACTCACTCACTCAATAACTCACTCACTCACTCCAAAACCTATAAAGGGTGAATTCACACTAGAGTCAAACGCGTCATAAACACTCGGCGGCAACTTAAACCCGTACGTATCACAAACAGGTTGACAACAAATCAAAGGCCGTAAACTGGAGAATGCTAATCGTGTGAAGAGGTGGTTTGGAATACTAAGCAGTCGTATACTTGTATTCAACCTGTTTGTGATGTATGAGCGATAAGTTTGAGAAGTATGTTTATGGACGTGTTTTACAGTGTTGTGAACGCACCGTAGAGCATGTTTACTTTAAGGGAGGGTGTCTGTCTAGTGTCTTCTGGTGTACAAACTGGTCTTCCTGATTTCTGACCTATGTCAAATGAGCCATTACCAACTATGGTGTTCTGTCCTCATCCAGATGGAAAATATATGTGAAAAAATATCTTTTGAAAATGTTTACTTTTTTATCTTTGCTGTCAAATAACGAAATCAGTAATAAGATATGATGTCTAGGCGGGCAAATAATGGAAAAAATGGGAAAAATGTTGTTGAAACTATTTTCACGATATGGATAGTTTTAGAAGATGAGAGAGAAGAATTTTTACATTTAAGCAACTGGGAGAATTGGTAAGTGAAGGAAAATGGTCCCATGCACATATATATATATATATATATATATATATATATATATATATATATATATATATATATATATATATATATATATATATATATATATATATATATATATATATATATACACATATGTATATATATATATGTATATTATATATATATATATATATATATATATATATATATATATATATATATATATATATATATATATATATATATATATATATATATATATATATATATATATATATATATCAGCCTAAAAAGCAATAAAAACGATTGTCCACTTGGCTACAATGGCGAGGATGGGTCTATTCCAGCTCTAATATATATATATATATATATATATATATATATATATATATATATATATATATATATATATATTATATATATATATAATATATATATATATATATATATCTGAAAACGACAGGTATATGTATATATGTATGAGAGGCAATAGACTTTATCCTTCTCGTGGTCAGGTCGGCAACGTGACCTAGTTATGAATAAAGGAACCCAGGTTCGTTCCCAGCTACCGGACATCATAATTTCCTCATATTTCTTGCACTTGGATCTTACGGGTTTGTAGTGACAAGCGTATCCAAAAAAACGCGAAGAATTCGAGAAGTTATGAGGGCATTGTCGCTATCACAGTTACACACACACACATATATAAATGTATATGTTTGTGCTTATCTGTGTGTGTGTCAATGTTCGTGTGATGGAAGCGCACGAGTGTGTGCTCTTTTCCGTAAAATGAAGTTAACTACTGATCCAGTAATCATATATAAACCACACTGCCGGCAGAAGACAGTCAGTCCGTCGCTAACGATACCAAGTGGAGCATCAGATATTAAGCCTTGATTAATTTTCCATCAGATCAAATCTCGATAACCAGATGATCCAGACAGCCAGATGAAGAGCATTTCATCAATGGTTACATGTCAGAGCAATCGAGGCTGGGGGCGATCCCGCTACCCCGCTTTCCCCCTCCCAAAAATTCCTTCACTCTATTGTTGTCTCGGGCCTTGTTGTGCGCTATTGCCACGCGCACCAAACTCCTGAGGCCTGTTTCAACTTTTTGAAGTGATTTATCATTGATTTCTCTCCTGTATGGGGCTAATTTCCATTTGCCTTTCTCCAGAACAGATGGTATTTATTGGTGATCACCCGTCCACTTATTGATTAGGCTCAATGTTCCTTACATTTAGCAATCAACAGCTAACGTTTCTGCAGCTATAACCTTAGATATCCTCCTTTGTTTTAAAGTTTTTGCTGCCCAATATCCTTCTTGGATACTAGAGAAATTTTTAGGCCCCCAAAAAAAAAAACTCAAACATCCAAGTAAGGATACTGTCATAAACCGTCTATAATTTACTGAGCAAAGACACAAACAATCAAATAAAGCTAAAATCGTCGATGCGTGGATGCCACAATACAACTTTTTGTGTACACTTCAACAAACTAAATGAGCTTGCACTTAAGTTAACCCACGTCTGAACTTCATCAAATTAAGTACATAAGTGCTTCAATAAACTATTTGCCCACTCTACACAGAAATTATACTTGCCCTTCAAAAACATAGAAATTATACTTGCCCTTCAAAATTAAACTTTAGGTACGGGATTCGATGAATTTCAATAAAAACAACGTGAATGCACTTCACCAAACTATTCGCCTGCAATTCAATAAACCATTTCTCTGCGTTTCAATAAACTTATGCTCAAGCAGTCTACTCGCATACACTTCACTGAACGGAAGTATGACCTCTGCAAATACTGAAAGTGCCAATTGCAATGTACAATGCAATGTTGAATGTTTTGGTGCAATTTTACACCAATTTAACATGAGAACTTCGAGGTAAAAAGTCTTGACATGAATGAGCTGGAGTGCTTCTTCAGTAAAATGGGTCCCACCATTTACAGCCGAAAAGTTCCGTTTGGCAAGAGAGAGAGAGAGAGAGAGAGAGAGAGAGAGAGAGAGAGAGAGAGAGAGAGAGAGAGAGAGAGAGTAAGGAACCTGGGCATAAAAACGGTTTTTTTATTAAGAATTCTTAACTTTGTAAATTTTGTACTGAACAGCAATCGTTTTATATGAGAGAGAGAGAGAGAGAGAGAGAGAGAGAGAGAGAGAGAGAGAGAGAGAGAGAGAGAGAGAGAGAGAGAGAGAGAGAGGGAAATAAGGAACTTGGCATAAAAACTTTATTTTATTAAGAATTCTTGACGTTGTAATTTTTGTACTAAAGAGCAATCGTTTCATGAGAGAGAGAGAGAGAGAGAGAGAGAGAGAGAGAGAGAGAGAGAGAGAGAGAATAAGGAACTTGGCATAAAAACTTTTATTAAGATTTCTTAACGTTGTAATTTTTGTACTGAAGGGCAATCGTTTCATGAGAGAGAGAGAGAGAGAGAGAGAGAGAGAGAGAGAGAGAGAGAGAGAGAGAGAGAGAGAGAGAGAGAGTTAAGATTGT
>NC_089782.1:41108821-41121321 GCF_040412425.1 Macrobrachium rosenbergii
TATGTATGTATGTACATACTGTATATATATATATATATATATATATATATATATATATATATATATATATATATATATATATATATATATATACAATATATAATATATATATATATACATGTATGTATATAAAAATGTGTATGTGTATATGTATATACAATGCATGCATATGCACTCAACACTTTTCTTTGAGGAAGTGTCACCAGCAACTGTTATTGATATGAGACCCCATTTTCTCCCTTTCACTAGAATTGCAAAGTGTATCTACTTGTCACTTAAAAAGTATATATAAAGTTTCTCAATGCACTGCAATTCCATCACTATATATATTACCTCGAAATATCCTTCTGCAGATTAACTTTAATTACACCCTACTCTGTGCTATAAAGTACAATATAGATGCATAGACATTGACATTTTACTTATTACACCATTGATAGACTCCGATAAAAGTTGTACTCTCTGTCTCTGTCTCTCTCCCTCTCTCTCCAGAGAGAGAGAGAGAGAGAGAGAGAGAGAGAGAGAGAGAGAGAGAGAGAGAGCAGCTGAATAGTTATCTCGAAGTTTAAAATGAATCTCTAAATGGAATAGATTTAGTAACTGTTTATGAAGCATATACAATGATGGTAACTGATGTTATAAAAATAAAAATTTCTACAGTGATAATGAGCACAAATTTACTATGTAAAACTGGGCGACATGAGCTAGAATGATTAAGAGGAGGATAATGAGATTTATAAACAGGACAGAAAAATATAATATTTTGTATGAAATACTCACGTTATTACTGATTTATTTCCGAAATACTGTATCAACACTTACAAAACAAAAATTAGAACGGATATTTTTCACGAGTTCCTAATTAAATGTTAAATGTCAGACTTGGAGCCGAAATTTATCGCTTCACAAAATATGTATTACTGATTCTTGTATTTATGTTGTATTTATTTTTAGAGAGTAAAATCTTAATGAAGTTTGAGGAGCACACACACACAACTATATATATATATATATATATATATATATATATATATATATATATATATATATATATATATATATATATATATATATATATATATATATATATATATATATATATATATATACTTGGTTATACGATTTTTAAATCTGTACTTACCTCTAAAATCAGTTTGCATTACCTACGACTCCTCGTATAACGTTAATCAATATATAAATGCACATGCACAATAACACCAGCATGCTATATATATATATATATATATATATATATATATATATATATATATATGAATGTCTTTTCCTGTAATACTACAGTGTAATATGAAAATAAGAAGGCCCATAAAACACTATTTAAACGTTGAAACCATATATTTCGGGCACTTGTTTCTGTGCCCCTGTTCACTGGTAGAATATGGACAGGTGGAAAGTTACAATGGTATATATACAAAAACATGAAGGTGTGGCCTTAGGCCTCCGATGTTAAGGAGGTGGCGTTTCTTAAGAAGGAGGAGATTGACCAAATTCCCTAGTGGTTTTTGGCCTCATTAGCTCCCGTTTGGCGATGGATCTGGCGGTCGCGTTTCTTGGGTCATCTTCTTCAAAAGGGGTCCGAGGATTAAGGTGTCAATGGCGTCCGATTTCCAATGTCCTCCTGACAGGTTCATATTGTTGGTTTGATTGATGATAGCAGATTCCAGCATCTTTCTTTTGTACGGACAGCTACTCTTGAAAACCAACTCCTTACTCCAGTTAATGACATGCCCTGTATTTCTAATATGTAGGAAAATTCCCGAACTCTCCGAAGCGTAACGTACCGATCTTTTGTGCTCTGTTATTCTTTGCGAGAGCGATCTACCTGTCTTGCCTACATAGATGTCATGACAATTACTACACGGTATCTTGTAAACTCCGGCTTCTTCCCTTTTGTTATTTAAGTATACGTTAACGAGCGAACTCCCGATGGATTTGGGATAATGGAAAATGAAAGGATTATTAGAACTGAGTTGCTCGGTGGCCTTTTGGATGTTTTCATCGTATGGAAGCTTTATTTTGTTGTTGAAATCTATTTGTCTGTTGTGAGTGGGACCTCTGTAGTATATTTTATTTGCTTTATTAATAGCCCTCTCGATAATGTGTGGTGGATAGAGCAGTTGCGTTAGGTGTTGGCGGATCGTGTTAAATTCTTGATCCAGGTACTCATTTGAACATATCCTAAGTCCTCTAAGGAATAGGTTGCACCCACCATGATTTTTACGGAGACGTCGTGGTAGCTTAAGAAATGAATGTAGGAGACAGCGAAGGTGGGTTTTCTATATACTGTAAATGCATACCTGTTCTGTTTTCTTATGATCAGTACATCTAGGAACGGCAGTTTTCCGTCCTTTTCCCATTCTGTTTTAAATTTTATGGTCGGAACTAGCGAATTTAGCCTATTAAAAATTCCTTAAAGTCCCCCAGCTATTGTCCCAGAAAGTAAAGATATCATCTACGTATCTAAGCCAGATCATATTATGGGGTTTGATAGACGACAAAAGTTCTGTTTCGAAATATTCCATGTACAAGTTTGCTAGAAGGGGTGATAGGGGACTTCCCATGCTACAGCCAAATTTTTGTTTGTAAAAATTACCATTGAAAGAAAACACGTTGTTAGTTACACAGAGGTTGATAAGTTTTAAAGTTTTATCTATGCCAAGAGGAAAATGGTCTTCATATGGTTGTAACTTCCTCTCTAAGAAAAACAACACGTCGGCAATCGGGACTGGTTGATAAGTTTTAAAGTTTTATCTATGCCAAGAGGAAAATGGTCTTCATATGGTTGTAACTTCCTCTCTAAGAAAAACAACACGTCGGCAATCGTGTTGTTTTTCTTAGAGAGGAAGTTACAACCATATGAAGACCATTTTCCTCTTGGCATAGATAAAACTTTAAAACTTATCAACCTCTGTGTAACTAACAACGTGTTTTTCTTTCAATGGTAATTTTACAAACAAAAATTTGGCTGTAGCATGGAAGTCCCCTATCACCCCTTCTAGCAAACTTGTACATGGAATATTTCGAAACAGAACTTTTGTCGTCTATCAAACCCATAATATGATCTGGCTTAGATACGTAGATGATATCTTTACTTTCTGGGACAATAGCTGGGGGACTTTAAGGAATTTTTTAATAGGCTAAATTTAGTTCCGACCATAAAATTTAAAACAGAATGGGAAAGGACGGAAAACTGCCGTTCCTAGATGTACTGATCATAAGAAAACAGAACAGGTATGCATTTACAGTATATAGAAAACCCACCTTCGCTGTCTCCTACATTCATTTCTTGCTACCACGACGTCTCCGTAAAATCATGGTAGGGTGCAACCTATTCCTTAGAGGACTTAGGATATGTTCAAATGAGTACCTGGATCAAGAATTTAACACGATCCGCCAACACCTAACGCAACTGCTCTATCCACCACACATTATCGAGAGGGCTATTATAAAGCAAATAAAATATACCACAGAGGTCCCACTACAACAGACAAATAGATTTCAACAAACAAAATAAAGCTTCCATACGATGAAAAACATCCAAAAGGCCACCGAGCAACTCAGTTCTAATAATCCTTTCATTTTCCATTATCCCAAATCCATCGGGAGTCTGCTCGTTAACGTATACTTAAATAACAAAAGGGAAGAAGCCGGAGTTTACAAGATACCGTGTAGTAAATTGTCATGACATCTATGTAGGCGAGACAGGTAGATCGCTTCGCAAAGAATAACAGAGCACAAAAGATCGGTACGTTACGCTGGAGAGTTCGGGAATTTTCCTACATATTAGAAATACAGGGCATGTCATTAACTGGAGTGGGGCGGAGTTGGTTTTCAAGAGTAGCTGTCCGTACAAAAGAAAGATGCTGGAATCTACTATAATCAATCAAACCAACAATATGAACCTGTCAGGAGGACATTGAAATCGGACGCCATTGACACCTTAATATTCGGACCCCTTTTGAAGAAGATGACCCAAGAAACGCGACCGCCAGATCCATCGCCAAACGGGAGCTAATGAGGCCAAAACCATTAGGGAATTTGGTCAATCTCCTCCTTCTTAAGAAACGCCACCTCCTTAACATCGGAGGCCTAAAGGCCACACCTTCATGTTTTTGTATATATACCATTGTAACTTTCCACCTGTCCATATTCTACCAGTGAACAGGGGCACAGAAACAAGTGCCTAAAATATATGGTTTCAACGTTTAAATAGTGTTTATGGGCCTTCTTATTTTCATATTACACTGTAGTATTACAGGAAAAGACATTCATATATATATATATATATATATATATATATATATATATATATATATATATATATATATATATATATATTACATACACATATACTGTATATATACATATATGTATACATGAATAATAATGAGAGCTAAACAAAAGCAAAGAATTACGAGTTCACTGACCTTTGTGTTGTCGTAAGGCTTGGAAAATTCACCCTCGCTAACTTCTTCCGAAAAGAAGCCTCTAATGAAGGGCGCCGATTAAAAAGTTGATCGGCCGCGGGTGCTTCATCCCTGGAAAGAAAACCTATAAAATTAGGCTTCATTAATTTTCTATTATATTTTTTCATCAGGCCTTACAAAGTGCCGATATCAAAATATAGCTTGAGACACTAGCGCATCCGGGGTGGGAAGGGGGCGATTGGAACCTTGGCACGTGGCCCCCGATGAAAAATAATGACAAAATACTAATAAACGAGCTTAATTTAACTTGTGAAACCAACTTCTGTTGTAGACTAAGGATCCAAAAGTGGAAAAAGTAATAACGGAGGAGATAGAAGAGAAGAAAAATTAAAACAAATCAGAAATAGAAGATAAGTTAAATTTATAATCGAAGATGATTCAGTGCAAAGATGAATTGTAAATCAAATTTTTTCATAACATTTAGATAATCATATACACATAATTATGTAATTGGCAATGCATTCATAACAAAATAAATTTCCATATATATCTCAAAAGAAGGAAGTCTATTATTTCACACTGGCACGTGATACAGCTGAATAACCTGTACCTTATTCCGTAAGGATTTATTTCGGTTAAAAGAAATGGTTCTCAATATATATATACTATATATATATATATATATATATATATATATATATATATATATATATATATACATATATACTATATATATATATATATAATGTATATTTTTATATATAATTATATATATATTATATATATTTATATATAATAATTATATATATATATATATATATATATATATATATATATATATATATATATATATATATATATATATATATATATATATATATATATATATATATATAATCCCTGACGTGATATAAAAGATTTTAGTATAAAACGGGAATGTTTACTCGAAACATCTGAAAAAGAATTTCTTTGTTGAATAATTATTTGTCGAATAACAATTACCCTTATAGCTTTAGTATGTTTACTACACCAGTAGTCTTTAATTTAACCATAATAAGCAACGTTATATTTGTTCGGTATCTGGTTGGGTGACCACTAGTAAATGTCATGTTCGGATGATCATTGGCCCTGGAATACATAAACAATAATGAATCTTAGGATACGGATCTCATTCCAAAAGTAAAGCTTACGTGTGTGTGTGTGTAAACCTACTTATTCTCGCAAAAGACCTTACGAGCTTGATGTAAGAGGCAGTGGGTCACAGAGGGGCCCGGGATCCGCCGGAGCGAGCGAGCGAGCGAGCAACTAAAATGCATTCCCGGAAGAAGAGCACACTAACAAATTTCAAAGAGAATAGATTTTCACCGCTGGGCGTTAATTGAAAAAGCTGACTTATAAAAACGCAAACTATTTTCTTTTTTTCTCTCTCTTTTTTTTTTTATTCGAGTGACATTTCGACGTGCATCGGACTAATCCGATTTTCTGAAAAAACATTTTTTATCGAATTTATAACAAAATCAGCTTTCCGCTCATTTTTTTTTTGGGGGGGGAGGGAATTTTTACAGTGGTTTGCAGATTGCCCAACCCGGCAATGGCAATGTTGAGGATTACTAGATGGAAATTAATGTTGATAATTGACAAGAACATTGCATGGGTAAGGCTTTGTGGAGCTTGCATATGTCTGAAAAGTAGATTTTTAAAAGAATATAACTCTAAAGCTGATGCCTAATATGAATAATGATTTTCCAAATAGCCTGGTTATGATCTTTAATAGTAAACAGAGGACCTATTGGGCTTAAAAATCAAACAATCATAAACAAAAAGGACAACGAATTCTTTTAGGGAGAGATTTTGGAAACCGGAAACACATTGGGAATGAGATATATAAACAGATAAGATCCATGATGTTACGTTATATAAACCCATATTATTACATAAAATAAAATAAAAAACTACTGTACTAACACCTTTTAAGTGTTACTAAAATGGTGTACGATCATCCTTCTAATGAAGTCCCAAAACTTCATTACGCTGACGTTTGCAAAAACACAATAATTATCAAAAATGAATTGCTGATTAGCTTACCTAAATTCAGAGTTGGCTGCGTTCAAACCACCGTTTGACTTCTGAAGAAGTCCCACCTCTCAGCCAAACCATGGCCAAACAAAAGGTGAGTGTGTGTGTGTGTGTGTCTGTGTTGGGGGGAGAGGGGGCAACTGACTTGTGTTGAATCATTGCGAAGGAAATGCAAGGCCAAATACCCCTCCGCGGATTGCATTTCGCCGCTGGGCTTCGTGCATTTGCAAGTCGCCCAATCCGGACGCAGCGGATTGGGTAGCGTTGTGTTCCGAAATCCGAAGATCAGCTGCGCTTGATTCAGTTTCGAATCTCGATCGGGAACTGGAAAGTTTCGCTGTTATGTTTCTTTTTTCGTTGTTGTTGTTATTTCTCGTCAATGGGTTCGAGTTAAAATAATAAATATTCAATTACCATCTCTCGAGGAGAGGAAAATAAGGAATTCCTTTGAAAGGGGCATAGTTTTTCATGTGTACTCCAAATATTAAATATTAGAAAAGAAATCATCCGAATGTTTAATTGAATACTTGATATTGCCCCATATACTTGCAACATGAATGACCTTAAAATAAATAACTGAAAGTACGAACTTCGAATTGCTAATATCAATAATTTTATTGCTTTGGATTTACGGAAGTATTTAAATTCTAAAACAACAGTTTTACGTAAAACTAAGTGACAAACGTTATCATCATCATCATCATCATCGATAATAGGAAAACATTCACATAGTTGCTCTTTATAAATGTTTTCACGGCAAAATTCCATAGCACAGAATTTGCGCTAAAAAAAAAAAAAAAGCGCCGAAGTTTCTTTAGCGCAACCGAATTTTCTGTACAGTGTATAATCAGGACCACCGAAAATAGATTAATCTTTCGGTGGTCTCGGTATAATGCTGTGCGAGCCCTGGCCCATGAAACTTTAACCAAGGCCCAGTTGTGGCCTATCCTTTATCGTTGCCAGAAGCACGATTATGGCTAAATTTAACCTTGAATAAAATCAAAACTACTGAGGCTAGAGGGCTGCAATTTGGTATGGTTGATGATTGGGGAGGAGGGTGGATGATCAACATACCAATTTGCAGCCCTCTAGCCTCAGTAGTTTTTAAGATCTGAGGGCGGACAGAAAAAGTGCGGACAGACAGACAAAGCCATCTCAATAGTTTTCTTTTACAGAGAACTAAAAAAATGTAAATACAACCGAAGATCTTTTTTAAAGAAATCAAGAGGACGTGCTGGCAAAATACCAGAGTACTCTAACAACAATTCATTTCTCTCTCTCTCTCTCTCTCTCTCTCTCTCTCTCTCTCTCTCTGTTGCTGATAACCCAAGGACGTGGTAATAAACGGGACAAAGACCTTAACGGGCCAAGGTATTTTCATTCTTCTGGAAAGAAGGAAAACCTACTTTACACCTCTTGGGACAAACCGTAGCTTGGTGATGACTTTAATCTGCAAGGGTAGTGTAATGTAATGTTATTACCTAAGGAGAGAGAGAGAGAGAGAGAGAGAGAGAGAGAGAGAGAGAGAGAGAGAGAGAGAGAGAGAGAGAGCTTCGTTACCACTGGATTAAGATGGTCTTGCCCTAGCACCAGTGGCTGAATTTCTAAACAACTCGTAAGAGTATGAGAGAGAGAGAGAGAGAGAGAGAGAGAGAGAGAGAGAGAGAGAGAGAGAGAGAGAGAGAGAGAGAGAGAGAGAGAGACTTGTGTTACATTTATGCATTTATGGACCGGCCAAATATGCTATTCAGTATTGCGGGGTTTTTTTTTTCATATGTTACCACCTGAGAGAGAGAGAGAGAGAGAGAGAGAGAGAGAGAGAGAGAGAAACATACAATGGGTGCTAAAAGAAACACCACCACCCTATGAAAGACCAACGTTCCTGACCGGTAGAGTTATTTGCATAATGTAAATAACAAGATTCCATCTTCCAATATTCTTTCAATATGAAATTAGATCCTGTTCGTTACACCTCAAGTAATATCCATTTATTATCTTTAACTCTTTATTTATGACTACTTAGTCTCCAATGATTTTTAAGGCTAACTAAATCCTGGGATTTATGACCATCGCATAGATTCTATATTATTTCAGCATCCCAAATCCTCACTGGGATTTCAGTTACAGAGATGAATCTTACTCCTTCCAAAACAGCTCCCTCGTCACACTGAAGTTACTCATTCATTAAGAGGAGAGCGTAATTGTCTATGAAGTCCTAATGGAACAAGGACTTCCCGGCAGCCCATTCTGTTCTTGACGACTGTCATAAAGGCTATGATGTCATAAGTGGCATCTCATAAAACCCCCCTGAGAACGGAGGGTCTGGCAGCATCCAGGGGGGGCTATGGGGGTCTGTCCTGATGCAGATGAGGCACCTGATAATGTCCTATTTGCGCCAGATGTCCCAATGTCAGAAGTTCCAAGCTTGAACTTTAAATATGATAGAATCGACTTATGATCAAATATAATTCTGTAAGGACGTGAACGAAAAAAGGGGATTTGTACATAATGAAATAAGTAGCTAAAAAAAGGTCCTAATTGTGTCTTGACATTTTCTTTGAAAGAATTTGCTGATAAAGCAGCGACTACTTATAGTCTTCTAATTCCTAAATGTCTTTATTACCTTTGCTATGGAATACGTCATTTAGATTTACTCACTCGATGACTGCCCGACAATGAAAGCACCAATTGCATTACGAATGGTTTTGAAACTTTGCTTAATTCGTACCTTCTCGGAGAAATAGAAGTAAATGAAATAATTTAAAACGAAGGGGAAAAAGAAAAAAAGGAAATAGGTCGCTTATGACCTTCGGCTATCTAACCACGAATATGCTGAAAAAGTTGCAAATTACTACGACAGAAAAAAAAAAAAAGAGACAAAACTTCCAAAACTGGCGAAGCTGGTCTTCCAGGAACTTCCATAACCCACTTATATCTAGACGGGAAAACGGGACCCGTAAAACGAACTCCCCTCCCCCCACCCTGCTGGTGAAAATCACCGATAAAGAAACGGGTGAAGGAAGTAATTTAATAAGGATGGAAGGATGGTATTACGATCTCGCCTCTCGAGATCTACAGGTTCTTTAAAATAAACAAGCAATTGGGCTGTAATGACTGACGAGAGGTGACAAACAAAGGAGGGAGGAGCAGAACAAAACGAAAAAGTTACCTTAAAATTAATTTATTTACAGTAAGCTATGTACATATTTACAGACGAGTCAAGGTTCATTTTAATTTAAAATAAAATAATGAAATGAACATTAAGGAATACAGCAGCAATAATCAAATTAAGTAAAAAAAAAAGGCAGTGAACATAAAAAAAACAATCATAGAGATGAGCAGCTCTACAAACATTATAAACAGACGGAAGCAGACAGTATTAGTAAAATTGTTTTAACAAACAGAGCAAAATAATAAACAATTCAAAAGTTTCATAATAAAATATCTTTCAGTCAGTAAATTACTTTTAAACAGAGAGCTCAAATAACAGCAACACAAACATCTAGTTAAATACCCATTACTCCCGCAAAACACGTACTGAAATACTCAGTAACATAAAACGCACAAAAAAATGACTCAATAAACATGTTACCTCCAATGAAAAATAAATGCTATAACAAGGTTACTCAAAATAATTTCAAGATACACTATGATGAAGTTACGTCACCAGACGAACTCCATAGAGCCGTGGAAACAGCCCCAAGCTGCTTGACGGGAACACTGCAGGACAACTAAGACAGAGCCGACACGACAACCATCTCGTCCTCAAGCACAGTGCTGACGTCCTCCTCCAGTACTGACGACCGCGACAGAGCCGACACGGCAACCATCTCGCCCTCCCAGAAACGTACTGACGTCCTCCTCCATCTACGACGACCAAGTCAGAGCCGACACAGCAACCATCTCGTCCTCCAAGAAACGTACTGACGTCCTCCTCCAATTACGACGACCACTGACAGAGCCGACACGGCAACCATCTCGTCCTTAAGAAACTCTCTGCTGTCAAGACCTGACTCTCAGGTACGGATACCTGCTGCTGCTACTCCAGCTGGCTTGCTGCTACCTGGACCTGATTCGTTGCTGCTACGAACCTGACTGACGAAGTCTGACGCCATCCATCAGACGTCAACTCGCCAGCAAGAAAAACAAAGAAAACAAAAGAGGCAACAATCCACCAAGGAACAATCGGCAAACGATTGTTCCTAACACCTCCTCACCTAACAGAAAAAAAATTTACAATAAAATTTTTTTTTACAAACAAAATACTCTCCCGATGCCCACACCCCGCCAGCCAAAACAGAACCAATCCTGGCAAGGTCGCCAATATTACGATCTCGCCTCTCGAGATCTACAGGTTCTTTAAAATAAACAAGCAATTGGGCTGTAATGACTGACGAGAGGTGACAAACAAAGGAGGGAGGAGCAGAACAAAACGAAAAAGTTACCTTAAAATTAATTTATTTACAGTAAGCTATGTACATATTTACAGACGAGTCAAGGTTCATTTTAATTTAAAATAAAATAATGAAATGAACATTAAGAATACAGCAGCAATAATCAAATTAAGTAAAAAAAGGCAGTGAACATAAAAAAACAATCATAGAGATGAGCAGCTCTACAAACATTATAAAACAGACGGAAGCAGACAGTATTAGTAAAATTGTTTTAACAAACAGAGCAAAATAATAAACAATTCAAAAGTTTCATAATAAAATATCTTTCAGTCAGTAAATTACTTTTAAACAGAGAGCTCAAATAACAGCAACACAAACATCTAGTTAAATACCCATTACTCCTCAAAACACGTACTGAAATACTCAGTAACATAAAACGCACAAAAATGACTCAATAAACATGTTACCTCAATGAAAAATAAATGCTATAACAAGGTTACTCAAAATAATTTCAAGATACACTATGATGAAGTTACGTCACCAGACGAACTCCATAGAGCCGTGGAAAAAGCCCCAAGCTGCTTGACGGGAACACTGCAGGACAACTAAGACAGAGCCGACACGACAACCATCTCGTCCTCAAGCACAGTGCTGACGTCCTCCTCCAGTACTGACGACCGCGACAGAGCCGACACGGCAACCATCTCGCCCTCCCAGAAACGTACTGACGTCCTCCTCCATCTACGACGACCAAGTCAGAGCCGACACAGCAACCATCTCGTCCTCCAAGAAACGTACTGACGTCCTCCTCCAATTACGACGACCATGACAGAGCCGACACGGCAACCATCTCGTCCTTAAGAAACTCTCTGCTGTCAAGACCTGACTCTCAGGTACGGATACCTGCTGCTGTTACTCAGCTGGCTTGCTGCCACCTGGACCTGATTCGTTGCTGCTACGAACCTGACTGACGAAGTCTGACGCCATCCATCAGACGTCAACTCGCCAGCAAGAAAAACAAAGAAAACAAAAGAGGCAACAATCCACCAAGGGAACAATCGGCAAGCGATTGTTCCTAACAGATGGCAAACACCCAGGCGCCAATCCCACCGTCCTGCCGACGACCTGTTATCCCTCATGAGGCCAACGTGAACTCGAAAATCAAGAAAGGGTCAATGCCTTGGGCGAGATTGCGAGGCGCTTCGGGCATCGTAGATGCCAAAATCAATCCGAGAGATTGGAGAAAGAATGTGGATGGTTTCGTGAGCTCAAGCGTTCTTAGAATTATGTCAGTATTTGTGACTGGAGTCAAAGCTGACAAAATTTTTTATCGGTTTAGAATGTCTGTTTATATTTTTACCTTACGTAGCAAATTAATGTTTGGGCTTATTACTCTTTGAAATGAGATATATGTCATGTTAAGAATCAAATATAATTTACTATTTCGTTATAAGAAAACGCGAAGAGTATTAGAAGATATAAAAAAAAGATGATGATGACAAAAAGAAAGGATACAAAAAAGAATAAAAAAAGTTAGTGTTATTTTGTTTATAATATCCAGCAATACAAAATTACTTCGTGATTG
>NC_089782.1:41126321-41143821 GCF_040412425.1 Macrobrachium rosenbergii
ATATATATATATATATATATATATATATATATAATATATATGTCTATATATATATATATATATATGTCTATATATATATATATATATATATATATATATATATATATATATATATATATATATATATCCCAAAATATACAATCGAGTTAATTTATATTTCACGACAACCCAAAATTCTCATACCCACCCAAGCTATAATATACTCCGCGCCCCTAAAAATAGAGAGAGAGAGAGAGAGAGAGAGAGAGAGAGAGAGAGAGAGAGAGAGAGAGAGAGAGAGAGAGAGAGAGAGAGAGAAGACAGTTTAAAACCCGACCCTTGCTAAATAATAACTAACCGACGTAAAATCCTCATAAACGCTACATTAATTCCCGCACCCGGGTTCTCGTTTTTGGCCCCATCCAATCAACATTCATATTTACGCCTTTTCATTCTCCTTCCTCATTACCGGCCACAATGTTGGCAACGAGGTCAAATATGCCCGCTACATCATCTTGTCAGGGTACAGGGGAATCAAGGGGATGTGGTCATCGGCTCGACCTCGCCTCTTTTACCAAAAAGAGCGACGCGACCTTTTTCGGGGAAGGCGACGCGTGAAGATATTAAGCATATAGCCCCGCATTCGTAGGTTTCACTGATGGCATTTTGTTCGTTCAGTTGTGTTCGTGGAACTGGGTATAAATAAATCTAGGTCTGTTTATAATTGTTTGCACACACACACAATATATATATATAAATATATATATATATATATATATATATATATATATATATATATATATATATATAAATCACTTAATATCTTAAGGAATCAAATGTATCTTAAAACATATTCTTGTGTCCCGAAACACGCAAAATAAGAAAACTCTTCAAAGGGAATTCCAAACATATATCTGGCTTAATAGAAATTATCTTTATGCACTTTAAATTTCTGTTTGTATTTATATAGATTTTATTTACGTAAGTTATTCATCTTAATATTTATTTCCGATATATTGAAAGAGAAATAAAACACTTCTTAAAAACAAGTTTTTACTAAGATCAACAACAATATCACAAGTATATATATATACATATATATATATATATATATATATATATATATATATATATATATATATATATATATATATATATAATAATAATAATAATAACGACCACACTAAAATCTTCAACAACAGTATCGCAAGTATGTGGATATATATACGATAACTTCAATCTATATTAATTTTCCATAACTATAATGACGAATCCTCGCTTAAAATTTGTAATACATTTTTACGGCACTAATTATAATATCCACTTAATTTTGGTGTGGGGGAAAAATAGCCCAGTGGAAAATATTTTTAACCTTTTGGCTACGAGCAAAAAATATTAACCGTTCGGAATGAGTTCTTATAGGGATTTGGTATAGAAAGGCCTATAGGTACTCTAGATATTTCTATAATGAGCAGATAGGCCACTGGTATAGAAAGGCCCATAGGTACTTTAGATAAGAGAAGCCTATAGGCACACTAAGCTTACCTACTTCTATAATGAGAAGACTATTCACAGGTAATCAGATTACATTCATTAACTACACATGCCAATGCTTTACATTTCTCAAAGTTTATTATATTTTTTTTAATTAGAAATCCTAAAGTTTAAGTACGTCACTTCTCTCCTTTGGTAGCGGTAACAAAGCACGCTTTTTTTGCCTGCAAACTTTAAATTAAATAGGTAATATATAATTTTATATGTAGTAGGAACGTTGATGTTGCATGTCCTACATACATATCAATCTACCTATTTATCTATTATATATATATATATATATATATATATATATATATATATATATATATATATATATATATATATATATATATATATATATATATCTATATATACATATATATATGTATATATATGTCTATATATATAAAAATATATATATATATATATAATATATATATGTCTATATATATATATATATATATATATATGTCTATATATATATATATATATATATATATATATATATATATATATATATATATATATATATATATATCCCAAAATATACAATCGAGTTAATTTATATTTTCACGACAACCCAAAATTCTCATACCCACCCAAGCTATAATATACTCCGCGCCCCTAAAAATAGAGAGAGAGAGAGAGAGAGAGAGAGAGAGAGAGAGAGAGAGAGAGAGAGAGAGAGAGAGAGAGAGAGAGAGAAGACAGTTTAAAACCCGACCCTTGCTAAATAATAACTAACCGACGTAAAAATCCTCATAAACGCTACATTAATTCCCGCACCCGGGTTCTCGTTTTTGGCCCCATCAATCAACATTCATATTTACGCCTTTCATTCTCCTTCCTCATTACCGGCCACAATGTTGGCAACGAGGTCAAATATGCCCGCTACATCATCTTGTCAGGGTACAGGGGAATCAAGGGGATGTGGTCATCGGCTCGACCTCGCCTCTTTTACCAAAAAGAGCAACGCGACCTTTTTCGGGGAGGGGAGGCGACGCGTGAAGATATTAAGCATATAGCCCCGCATTCGTAGGTTTCACTGATGGCCACGTTTTGTTCGTTCAGTTGTGTTCGTGGAACTGGTAACAAATAAAATTGTTTGCCAGGTCTGTTTGTATATTATTTATATATATATATACAATATATATATATATATAAAGATATATAAATAAAAAAATATATATATATACATTATATATATATATATATATATATATATATATATATATATATAAAAAATATATATATATATATATATATATATATATATATATATATATATATATATATATATATATATATATATATATATATATGTGTGTGTGTGTGTGTGTGTGTGTGTGTGTGTGAGTGCGTGTATGGTGAGCTTGGATGTAAGCATGAGTGTCTTCGGGAAACAAAAATATACCATATATTTTGATACCTTCATTACCAAAAAATACAATGACACGAGAACCGCAGATGGTCTAACTGTTCCTCGGAACCACAACAAATAAAAACCACAAAATTAAAATACCGAAAACGATAAACTGAAAGAATTTCAATGTCGACGAAACGAGGTGGAAAATGACGACAGACAAGGAAGTTCAAACGCCAAATGCCTTATGAAAAAAAAAAAAGAAGAGAAAATTAAAAACATCAGTCATCATAGGGAGTTAAAGCTGACAGAGTATTAGAAAAATGTACCGAGTGGCGATAGCATTACACAAGCTTGCTTCCTGACACATCTTTCAGCATCTTCTGCCTTGCTTCACACCAAATAGCTCACATATCTCTCTCTCTCTCTCTCTCTCTCTCTCTCTCTCTCTCTCTCTCTCTCTCTCTCTCTCTCTCTCTTTTGATACATTATGGTACGAAAGTGAAGGAGTGCTGTTTCATTTTTGTGTGACATCACAATGAGGAAAATGTGTCTGTTGAATTTTGCACTAGTGGGGAAAAATATTAGTTACCTGGGACAAAGTTCGGCTGCTACTTAGTGCCATGTTTGGCTGCTACGTAGTGCCAAAGTTCCGTTGCCACTTGTTATTAAGTCTGGTTGCTACTTACCTTCAAGCTTGGTTGCTACTTGGTGCCATGTTTTGCTACTATTTAGTGTCAAAAAAAAAGTATACCTTAGTTTAACCAGACCACCGAGCTGATTAACTGCTCTCCTAGGGGGCTGGCCCGAAGGATTAGACTTATTTTACATGGCTAAGAACCAACTGGTTACCTAGCATCGGGACCTACAGCTTATTGTGGAATCCGGACCACATTATACCGAGAAATGAATTTCTATCACCAGAAATAAATTCCTTTAATTCTTCATTGGCCGGCCGGAGACTCGAACTTGGGTCTAGCAGAGTGCTAGCCGAGAACTCTACCGACTCGTAAGTTCGGAGACTACTTAGCGCCAAGTTTGACCGCTAATTAGTGCTAATTTTAGTCCTTAATTAGTGTCAAAGTCATCTACTACTTAGTGCCTGGTTTGGCTGTTGCTTAGTGCAAAGTCTGATTGCTACTTAGTTCCAGGAACGGTTGCTACTAGTGCCAAGATCGGTTGCTACTTAGTGCCAGGACTGTCTGCTATTTAGTGCCAATTTCGGCAGCTAGTATCAATGTTCGACAGCTACTTTGTAGTGAAAAGTTCAGCTGCTACTTGGAGCCAAATTTGACTTATACTTTCTGCCAAGTTGGGCTGCTATTTAGTGCTGCCAAGCTCGGCGCTACTTAGTGTCAAAATTTGGCAGCTACTCGGTTAGCGTTAGCGGGGGGTGCGGGGATGATCGATTAATTTAGTGGTATGATTAACTGGCGTCACAATACCATTGATCATGGATAGGTAAACAAATTTTAACGAATATTTAGTTACATTTTTAATATTGCCACTGTTTATACATTTCTAATTATTTCTAGGTTTCACACCTCTCAGGAATGAGAACTTGTGCTGGCATAAGACCACCTTAATCTAAAGCAACAACTTAATCTAGAAAACAATATCCAGCCTCATCATGAATCGTTGCAGCTGGCACTAGACACCTAAGTCTTGTTGAAAGCGTCAGTAACGCTTGGTATGGGACCTGGGCTATAAAAGTTTTGGATCGTAGAGATCGTTACCATTTCAGTTACGGATCGCAGAGATAGTTACCATTTCAGTTTTGGATCGTAGAGATCGATACCACTTCAGTTACGGATCGCACAGATCGTTACCATTTCACTTACGGATCGTAGAGACCGTTACCATTTCAGTTATGGATCGCAGAGATTTCGGGATCGTAGAGATCGTTACCATTTCAGTTACGGATCGCAGAGATCGTTACCATTTCAGTTACTGATCGTTTGATCGATACCATTTCAGTTACGGATCGTAGAGATCGTTACCATTTCAGTTTTGGATCGCAGAGATCATAATCATATCAATTACAGATCGCACTGATTGATACCATTTCATTTATGGATCGCAGAGATTTCAGTTTTGGATCGTAGAGATCGTTACCATCTCAGTTACGGATTGTAGAGATCGTTACCATTTCAGTTTTGGATCGTAGAAATCGATGCCATTTCAGGTACGGATCACAGAGATCGTTACCATTTCACTTACTGATAGCAAAGATCGTTACTTCAGTTACGGATCGTACTGATCGATACCATTTCAGTTACGGGTCGGTAACGATCGTAACCATTTCAATTACGGATCGCAGAGATCGTTACCATTTCAATTCCAGATCCTAACGATCGTTCCTCTTCCAGTCACAGACCGTAACGATGGTTCTTATTTCAATCATGGATCGTAACGATCTTTTACCATTTCAGTTACAGATCGTAACGATATTTGCCACTTCAGTCAAGGATCGAAACGATCGTTCCCATCTCAGTCACAGATCGTAACGATCTTTACCATTTCACTTAGGGATCGTAACGATCGCGTCACGTCGCCTGATATCGTTTCACGCCGAATGCAGTTGCTCAGTTTCATAACCAATGAAGTGTAGACATTGTGTAATTAGGCGTGGCGGAAGCCATTAAAGGAACATTAATATCAACAGAGAGAGAGAGAGAGAGAGAGAGAGAGAGAGAGAGAGAGAGAGAGAGAGAGAGAGAGAGATTAGTTTTCTTTTTATTTTCGCCTTTCGTTCTGGAGAGAGAGAGAGAGAGAGAGAGAGAGAGAGAGAGAGAGAGAGAGAGAGAGAATATTAGGTCTAATTCTAATAGTTTTTTTTCCTTTTCTAATTCGCTGTTGTGAAGAAAGAGAGAGAGAGAGAGAGAGAGAGAGAGAGAGAGAGAGAGAGAGAGAGAGAGAGAGATTCTTTTATTCCTTTCGACGTTCACTTTCACTTCTTGTTAAGAGAGAGAGAGAGAGAGAGAGAGAGAGAGAGAGAGAGAGAGAGAGAGAGAGAGAGGAAACTAACCCCTTTACTCCTACTGTCCCTCGTAAACCTTCACTCCTTGTTAAGGAACAGAGAGAGAGAGAGAGAGAGAGAGAGAGAGAGAGAGAGAGAGAGAGAGAGAGAGGTGCTGACTTGAGTTTCTGGGGCACTTTTTGCTTTACATGCTGGAAGGGTGAACCCAAACAACACGATTTGTATTGATGAAGGAAAAGGCAAAAGGAATTTGCGTGTGTTTCACTTTGCTCTACGACCACAAAGGTTTATATTTTACGATATATCTCTGATGGTGTATATTTATCTAAATAATGTCCTTGACTGTGGTTACCAGCCTCTTCTCACCGATGAGAAACCCGAGATTGATCCCACGGAAGAGATATGAACTGGGACGGTTTCCTAAACAAAATTTTTATACCTTTTTTGATTTACAACAGGCAATGGATTAGGAAACTTCTGGTTCACTGAGGTGGGTTATTCTCCCACCAAGAAATAAATAAATATGTAAACAAATAAATAAATAAATAAATAAATAAATAAATAAATAAATAAATAAATAAATAAATAAATAAATAAATAAATAAATAAGGTTTATACCCTCTGGAGCCAACCTCTCAAATGAAAAAGATTAAAAAAAAATATTCTGAAAAATATCTGAAAAATTTTCCTTAAGAAAACTTCAGGGATTTAGGTGAATATTGGGAGTCAAGCAAGAGACGGCGGTAAATTCCCAAATTGTGTTATCTTCGCCACCTCTCTCTCTCTCTCTCTCTCTCCAGTTCCTTGACAGAAGTGAAGGTGAAAAGAAAAGCGAGGAATGGAGTCTATTGGTATAACCCTCACACAGACACACAAAATACACACACTACACACACACACACACAAACACACACATATATATATATATTATATTTCTATATTTTATATATCATATTTATATATAAATATTATATATATATATATATATTATATTTATATATTTTATATATATATTATATAATATATACATATATGTGTGTATATATATATATATATATATATATATATATATATATATATATATGTGTGTGTGTGTGTGTACAATTAAAAATTTTTAAATTGCTGACATATTTGGTCACTGAATTAAAAAAATAACGTGAAATCTCAAATACCAGAATTATGAATCAATGTAATAGCCAAGACAGCCAGGGACAAAGACAACAGACAGCCTACTGACAAAAGTTTCAGAATAAGGAAAATTACTTTGAGGCCCCAAACAGTCGAATGAGTGTAAATTTATAGTGAAATAAGAAAAAGCTTTCGATTTCATTCTGTTAAAAGTAACATTACGGAAGTCTAACAAACCAGGCTGTATAGTTATATCTGAAGAAACACCCAAATGTATTCATAAAGCTCCTTAGACAGCAAGTGATATATGCAAGTTCTAGATCAAGATACCAGTGCCATCCATCGAAACCTACTGGCAGTCATGACAAGTAAAATCCCCGTATCAAAGATATAACAAAGTTTTCGAATTTGTATCACGTTCAGAACTGAGACAGAGGAATCTCCTCGTCGTTTGGCATCTTCCTAACTTCAGATAATATCAAAGACGACTGAGAGGAGCTTTGAGCAATGTTAAAAGAACAGGAAACTTGTTCTTGAGATCTGGGTGTGTGCTATGAAGGCAAAACATGTGGACTACCATTCGAGTTAAGCGTAGTGATTTGGGGAAACGTTACTGACTGATATCATCAATATACCGATGAGAATAGATGAGGTGAGGAGATACTTTGTAAAGTAAGAAAATATAAGATAAAATAAAGGTGGTTATAGAAAAAGAATAACGTAAGGATTTCCAAAACTTTCTCTGTAAAGCAAAAAAAAAAAGTACGGAGCTATGAAATCTAGTAAAATAAAATAGAATAACACAGAAAGTTATAAAACTTTCTTGAAAAGTAAAAACTTATAATTTATAATATATTCCTGTACAACGAAATAAGGCAAGGAGTTGTAAAGCTGTTGTTAAGTAAAAAATAAAACTATATTCAGTAAAATAAGTACAGAGCTGTAAAACTTTCTTCTAAAGTTAAATTAGTTTAGGAATAATAAAACTTGTCATGTAAAGTAAAAATATTAATAAAGAATTATAAAACCTTTTTTAATCACGAAAAAAAACTACAATATTATCTGAAAGTCAAGAACTCAAGATTCAACCGGTTTGCCCAGTCCCCGTACCAATCAGGAAGGAGCTTGTCAATGGACAGCTTTAAAAAATGATAACAACATTTATCAGACAGACCGCCATCAAATCTGATGACCTATGACATAGAACTGTAAAAATTGTTTATGGTTAATATTCCCTGCGCCGGTTAACACGGCATGGCACCATTTTGTAGAAATCAGTCAATCATAATACTGACAGAAGATTTATGATCAAAGAGCCATGAATTTGATGTTCATTGTGAGAAGTACAGAATAACCACAATAACAGAAAGTAGCGGCCTTAAAATGTGGTTGACATAAACCAGAAAGGAAACAGTATCTACAAGAAAAGTCTTCAGTAAGAGTGAAACTGTTCACATAAGCGAGCAATCCATCTTCACGTCCTGGTAGAGAGAAAGGGTTGGTGGGTGATACAGAGGAACAGCAGGAGAAAGCAAGACGACACTTTCTAAAGGAAAGACGCTGAGGTAGATGTTTCACTTTACAATCACTCATTCTGGATGCTCTCCCGGCCTCATTGCGCCGCCCACGACAGATTCGCAAAACCTGCCGTAAATTTCGGCAATGCTTCACTTTATAATACATGGCCTGGTCGTTTACTATCTTCTCATCCCGGGCTTTGGGACTGGAGTGAATCATGCTTTGGGCAATCCTTTTCTCGCCCAGGGGGCGAGTCGACCTAGCGGAGTCCTCTGGTCTTCTCTCTGGTTACAGAGTTCACCACTCGACCGAGAGCCGAAGGAATATTAAAAATGTACAATAAATGTAATAAAAACATAAGTCTTAAATAAAATTCGACCATTTCTTCGCTGCAAAGAATAATTAGATATATTCGCCCAGTGATTGCCTAGCCAAATCAAAGTCCTTCCGAAGGCATCGTGTTTACCCCAAAAAAATGAGAAAAAAGCACGTTAAAACTAAGTAAGAATTATTTTTCCCATTTTGGGATGCTAGTAGGAGAAGTACTTTGGCACCAGGGATAACTCTGTTAAGGATTATTATTCAGTAAAATAGCCTTCCTGCGTGGGGTAAGAAGGGGAGTCAATATCACGTTCTGGTCCCACAATATTTCTCCTAGTTGTGGGTTATTTTGGGCACCCAGCAACATGGGGCATATGTCTAACTCAGTGGTTCTCAGTCTTTTCTTAGTGACCGTGTCAACCTTTCTTCACCATCCCACCATATCGCACGAATTAACTACATATTTAATGAATAAAATTATTATCCATACTCAAACCACAATCATCAAACCGTACAAGCAGAGAGCACATCAGAAGAATTAGATAAACATAATTAGAATAGACACACAGATATTAATTCTATGAAGGCTTCTGCAAACTTTTTCTGTTTTACAAATGTTCATTGAGATGATCTAGCCAGGACAGAATTCGTGACAATCTTGCGGCACCTCTAGGCACTGTCTGTGGCACCCCAGGGTGCCACAGCACCCACTTTGAGAATCACTGGCTAAACAGTCTTCGCAGAATGGGACTTAAGAATTACTTATTACATTTATATTCCCTCGGAGGTTAGAATCAAGAGCAGATAAAAAATAAAGAGGAAGGATAAATCATACGTTCAACGCCATTTCCTTGAAAATGAAGTTACTAAAACTCGCAAAAGCCTTAGCATCCGGTGCAAACGGCACTGGGCCACAATGAGACACTGTTGGAGCCAAGAGAAAAAAATACATTATCAGTTTCCTAATTCAGTTTACTCGGTGTTATGCTTACAGAGCAAGTGGGAAAATGTTTTTTTGCATTTAAAGCTGAAAAAGGGTATTTTGCAAAAGGTCCTTTGATGAACAAGGAGAACAGCAAGTTCAAGGTTAATAAAAACCAGAATTAATGAAAGAACAAAAAGAGCATCAAAATAATAATAATAATAATAATAATAATAATAATAATAATAATAATAATAATAATAATAATAATAATAATAATAATAATAATAACCTTCAACATAGTCCGGCAAAAAAAAAAAAATTTCGAAATACGCTCCATTGAAATGTATTCACCAAACTTTCAGCTGTTACAACAAAGATATAAAACGAAATGTATTTTCACAACGAACGGGAGGAGGAGGAGGAGGAGGAGGAGGAGGAGGAGGAGGAGGAGGAGGAGGAGGAGGAGGAGGAGGAGGAGGAGGAGGAGGAGAGCCGTTGTGCCAAACTGAAATTGAAATAAAAGAAGAAAGTTTCCAATTTCTTTAAAACGAAAACCAAGTAAACACAACAAGAATCACTCCTCCTTTCATGACAGAAGGAAATTACGACTGTGACGCTTTGTACAAAGAAGCCCTATCAAGTTTCTTCACCAGAGCGGCCGATGGGCTGGGCAACCTAATGACGTCATTGTGGGCAAAGATGGAACGCTGCGAGTGTCATGGAGAAAGGGAGAAGGAAGAGATTTCCAAATATGGGGCAAATCATGACAATTCAAGGGGTAAAATGAAAGAATATAAGTCTAAATTTTACTAAGTTGTCAGTGTTATATCTTAGGCCTTAGGTAGAATACATTTTAAATAAATGGTACTGATGGCTCTTGGGAATGTTTAGGTAAACATTTATCATAATAATTAAAAAGGGGTGTGATTTGACATTCTAAACTGGCGTCACAAAAATTATGGTCACCGGCAGAAAGAGGGAAGCATAAGCTTAGGAATGCGACCACACTATAGCATATGCCATAAACCCACTTCGGCAATTTATCGCATACATATCACGAACAAGTTGAAAACAAGTCGGCGATCGTAAGTGGACAACGAGTCTTTGGTAAATGCTGGATAATCGTATGAAGCAATGGTGAGGAATATCAACAGATCGCTGACTTGTATCCAGGTTGTTTGAGATGTGTATCTGATATGTTACCGACGTGTGTTGTGTTTTACGGCAGTGTGAACGCCCCTTTACCATCGCTTAATGAGACCTTTGGATTTGATGATTTTTCTTACAAAAGCAAACAAGCAAAAAATGCGCCGAAGTTTCTTCGGCATAATCGAGTTTTCTGTGCAGCCGCTACAGCGTATAATCAAGGCCACCGAAAACAGATCTATCCTTCGGTGGTCTCGGTATAATGCTGTATGAGCCGCGGCCCATGAAACCTTAACCACGGCTCGGTGGCGGCCTATTCTATATCGTTGCCAGAAGCACGATTATGGCTAACTTTAACCTTAAGTAAAATAAAAACTACAGAGACTAGAGGGGCTGCAATTTTGTATGTTTGATGATTGGAGGGTGGACAATCAACATACCAGTTTGCAGCCCTCTAGCCTCAGTAGTTTTTAAGATCTGACGGCGGACAGAAAAAGTGCGGACAGAATAAAGTGCGGACAGACAGACAAAGCCGGCACAATAGTTTTCTTTTGCAGAAAGCTAAAAGCAAGACATGGAATGGTGCCTCTGTTAATGGCAAAAGTGATAACAAAAACGAGCCAACGTTTGGTTTTGCTAAAACCAAAACTAGTGAAGACAGAAGTTTTCCTGCACATTAGACTGCCAACATTTTCTTCAGTAACGCAACAGGTAACTGTTTTCCTCGCATTAAGAAAGGTAAACGTTCTCCGGATCAATAACACAAATAAGCGGTTTCTTCGGGAATGAAACAGGCAGACTTCGTCACCAATAAGAAAAATAAACAATTTCTTAGCTATCAAAACAGGTAAATGCTTTCTGCATCAATAACGCAGCAATAAAAATGAATATATAAACAATACATAAAGAGTCACCATCACATGAAAACCACAGTAAATAAGGTATTCTTCAGTGATAAAGAAACACAAATGAAAACCAGACAAAATAAAACACGAACTTTCGAATGAGGAAAAACGAAAGCGAGAAGAGCGAGGGTCGACGCGAGAGAAAGCGAGAAAACGCGAGAAAACACACTCGAGCCCGAAAACGTCCCTCTAAGTAAACAAATGAGGGGGGCGAGAAAATATGAAAATGTCCCTCCACCAGAGGGAAAGCAGGAACCTATTTCTCTGAAAGGATGACAAGATGAAATCATAATCTTCGCTAAGGGGAGGAAAGGGTGGACCGGGCTGGGGAGGAGGAGGAGGGGGAGGAGGAGGAGGAGGAGGAGGAGGAGGAGGAGAAAGAGACGTAGCCGGGGGGGGAGGAGGCATGGCCGAACTGAATAAACTGGTGGTGGGGAAAAGGTGGTCCTTTTACTAGAGATATCCCCAGAGGGAGAAAGAGGTGTGCATTAGATTAAAAACAAAAAAAGGTAAAATAGATCGTCTATTTAATCAACACGGAAGGCAAAATTTGCATTTGAAGCAGAATGTTGAAAGTGGGAAAATAAATAAAAATAAAATAAAGACGATGAGTCTGCCACAGAAATAAAACGCAGAATTGCTTCGTTACTACAGGAAATATGGTGGGGAACGCGTGGATTAAATGAACACAGTAAAAGGTACAAATGTTTTATAAATTCTAAAAGGAAAAGTTTTATTTCCAGATAAATCGAGCAAAAAGACTGTCCTGCTATGAAACTAAGGGAAAAATTTACTTTTGCTATGGGATATTTAGGTTGAAAACATAAAAATATAAAATATAAAATTAGTCTGCTGTAATGCTAACTAAGCAGCAACACTTTTGCCCACATTATACGAGAGTCAAAGCGAAAAGGTGATTATCAAATAAGTAAAGAGAAAAATAAAAGTAAAATGAAAAGGAAAAATTTATTTCTTCAAAAAGAAGGGGAAAAAAGGCGATTATCAGATAAGTAAAGAGAAAAATAAAAGTAAACGGAAAAGGAAAAATAGATCTTTCTTCAAAAAGAAGGAAAAAAGGTGATTATCAGATAATTAAAGAGAAAAATAAAAGTAATAGGAAAAAAAATATATTTCTTCAAAAACAAGGGAAAAAATGTGATTATCAGATAATTAAAGAGAAAAATAAAAGTAAAAGGAAAAGGAAAAATATATCTTCCTTCAAAAAGAAGGGGAAAAAAACAGGCCCTTCCGATAAGACAAACTAGAAAAAAAGGAAGACATAAACAAATACGGAAAAAAGGAGGTGGAAAAAAGATGATGTCCTTAGTAAGAAGAGGTAAAAAAAAAAAATCCACAAAAGAGAAAACTGTCAATAGAATAAAACGATATAAAGAGAACTCATTCTCTGCATGGAAAATAAATTATATACCTTCAAAGGAGGATACGAAATACCTGGATGGACAACTAAAGATGAGGACATTCGATGAAAGAAGACGGAAACAGACGCAGTCATCGATGAGATAAATGACAAGACTTGAAGGCATGTTACAAATACGGTACAGGCGAAGTTAACGATAATGTTTCCAGTCACATCCGTGATACGGAATAATCAAAGTGAGTAGGAGTGCTTGCGAGAATTAGAAAATTGCGTGTCGCTTTGTACCTTGGATAGAAGGCTCCTTTTTAGTTTTCTGTCAAAGAAAACTATTGTGCCGGCTTTGTCTGTCCGTCCGCACTTTTTCTGTCCGCCCTCAGATCTTAAAAACTACTGAGGCTAGAAGGCTGTAAATTGGTATGTTGATCATCCACCCTCCAGTCATCAAAAATACCAAATTGCAGCCCTCTAGCCTCAGTAGTTTTTATTTTATTTCAGGTTAGAGTTAGCCATAATCGTGCGTCTGGCAACTATATAGGACAGGCCACCACCGGACCGTGGTTAAAGTTTCATGGGCCGCGGCTCATATAGCATTATACCGAGACCACCGAAAGATAGGTCTATTTTCGGTGGCCTAGATTATGCGCTGTACACAAAAGTGGATTGCTCCGAAGAAACTTCGGCGCATTTTTTACTTGTTTATAGGTGAGTATACTTTTACCAACGCAAAGTAATCCTGTGTCTAGTTCGGGATATGGATCCTTCTAAAAATCTTAACAGTCAACAAAACCTCACTACAAAAAAAAAAAAAGACAAATAAACAGACTGACGGATGGATGACCTCCCGCTAAAAACGTTGGCAGACATAACAACGACATGTGTGTGCAAACAGAGAGTTGTTTACTTGGCATTCGCTTGAAGAAAAGATACAGTACATCTGGCAACTTCGTGAGCAGTTCAAAACAAGATGGCCTTTTAATTGCTGTTCTAAACTAGAGCAAACTTTAGCAGTATACTGACTTTTGATCTTTGCAACGACTGGGTCAAGTTGGTTACATGTTCGACTGAATATTTGCTGTTCAATTTAACTAAAATGATTAGAAAGCATATCCCTAAATGCACTTAATTGATATTTAACCTACATTATTTAATTGTCAGGGTTAGAAAGAAATCTTATGATGATTGTCGTCAGAGGCAGATAAAGTTAAGTTTGTTATTAACATGGCACCAGCTTTTCCGTTTTCTTGAATCTCAACCGCTGTTTAAAATTCGGAGTAGTTGAAAACTGGACTGTTTTCCCAAGTCATCAAACCCCATCGAAGTCCACCACAAACATTTAAATCCTTTCTGTTCTCGACATACAGATACGGACAGATTGGCAGACATGGAGGACGTAAAATTAACTTTGTCTTGACTTAAATATAAATGAAGACAGAGCACGTTTTCATCAACGCCATACGTGCAAGCAAAATGCAGACCACTTTACCCTGGGCTATTTACAAAATACCTATCAAAGAAAACAAAAACCAAAAACGCAATTCCATAACTCAACGCGAAACTAACTTCGAATTCCCCGAAGGGAATCTTCCAGATCTGTGCTTGATATTGTATCTAAAACATCCCCATCGCACGAGCCTCGTACAAATGGCGTCGAACCATTTCCCTGAACATTATCCGGATAATTATTCGGACGAACGACTTCCGAGAAAATCATCAATTTCATTTTTCACCCGAGAGGTCGTCTGAAGCTTTCACGCAAGCAGTTCGGTCGCCTTTCCTTTGATAGCTTTTTCGTCTCTGAAATGGAAATCCCGCGAGAGTCCGGCGCTCGTTTTCTTTTTCAAATTTAAGGGGAAACAGAACGAGGTTAATTCTCTTTTTCCTTCTGCGTCTTGCAAGGAAGGCAATTCACTTTATTTATAAACAAGTGTTCGTCTCTAGCCTGGATATGAGACCAGGGTTAAGGTCGCAGATTCGACGTGGCCTCCTCGTAAAAATCTGCCGTCCTGTCTCGTAAAAATCAGTCACCCTGCCTTGCAAAAATCAGCCTTACCGCCTTGTAAAAGTCAGCAATCCTGCCTTGTAAAACTCAACTGTCCTGCCTTGTAAAAATTAGCCGTCCTGAGTTGTAAAAATAAGTCATCCCTCCATGTAAAAGTCAGCCTTCCTGCCTTGTAAAAATCAGCCGTTTTGCCTTGTAAAACCAGCCATCCTTTCTTGTAAAAATCAGCCACCCTGCCTTATAAAAATCAGTCATCCTAACTTGCAAATATCAGCCATCCTGACTTTTAAAACTCCGCACTCCTCTCTTGTAAAAATCAGCCGTCCTGACTTGCAAAAATCCGCATTCCTGTCTTGTAAAAATCAGCCGTCCTATTAGCCATCCTGTCTTGTAAAAATCAGCCTTCCTGCCTTGTAACAATCAGCATTCCAATCTTGTAAAAATCAGCCGTCCTATTAGCCATCCTGCCTTGTAAAAAATCAGCCGTCCTGCATTGTAAAAATCAGCCATCCTGCCTTGTCAAAATCAGCCGTTAAAACAAACTTGCGAGAGAAATGGGTCATAATAAGGCTCGGGAATCAACAGAGAGAGAGAGAGAGAGAGAGAGAGAGAGAGAGAGAGAGAGAGAGAGAGAGAGAGAGAGAGAGAGGGGAGTAAGAGCGAGTTGCCTGAGGAGAAATCCTTCAAGATGGATTGCATCTAAGAGCCGGCGGCAGTCATAAAGTGTTTTGCATTAGTAATTAAATCTGGACTCTGAGGCTGGAGAGAGGAAAAATCTCCCAGTTTCAGTGTGAGTTGCTCTTGGGGAAATTGCTTACCAATGCTTTAAAGGAGGGTAAGTGATGAGAGAGAGAGAGAGAGAGAGAGAGAGAGAGAGAGAGAGAGAGAGAGAGAGAGAGAGAGAGAGAGAGAATTTTACATGAATATATTCATATATATATATATACTGTATGATATATATATATATATATATATATATATATATATATATATATATATATATATATATATATATATATATATATATATATATATATATATATATATATATATATATATATATACAGAGAGAGAGAGAGAGAGAGAGAGAGAGAGAGAGAGAGAGAGAGAGAGAGAGAGTCCACATCGTCAGGCCATGATTCGTGGGATGAAAGGATTTAGGCCACATAGAAGTCATGGTACAGGAGGTACGAAGAGGTCAAGCAATGACGATAACATGCCCTGGGTAAAGAGAAATTTTCGAGAGAGAGAGAGAGAGAGAGAGAGAGAGAGAGAGAGAGAGAGAGAGAGAGAGAGAGAGATGGACGCAATACGAAGAAAAATAAAGGATGAGAAATACGTTAAACGGAGAGAGAGAGAGAGAGAGAGAGAGAGAGAGAGAGAGAGAGAGAGAGAGAGAGAGAGACGTGATTGCTAAAAATGACGGATTAATAACAGTTGCAGAGAGAGAGAGAGAGAGAGAGAGAGAGAGAGAGAGAGAGAGAAAAATGACGGATTAATAAGAGAGAGCAGAGAGAGAGAGAAGAGAGAGAGAGAGAGAGAGAGAGAGAAAGAGAGAGAAAGGAGTAAAAGAAGAGAGAGAGAGAGAGAGAGAAAGAGAAGAGAGAGAGAGAGAGAGAGAGAAAGGAGAGAGAGAGAGAGAAAGGAGTAAAAGAGAGAGAGAGAGAGAGAGCGAGAGAGAGAGATAGAGAGAGAGAGAGAGCGTGCGTGGTGGCCGAGGTAATAAGCGCAGACTCTGGCGAGGGAGGTTGAGGGGCAGAGCCGAAGTGAAGGTAGTGTCGAGAGAGTCCATTGGTGTCGGGGTCTCCACACTCCCGCCGCCGACGTCGTCGCTGCTTCTGCTGTAGCTTCTGCTGCCGATGCTGCCGCTGCTGCCGCCGTTCTCGTTCTCGTTGCCCCGTAACAGTTGACGCCGCACCTGCTCTCTTCTCCCATCACCACCTCCTCCTCCTCCTCCTATTCCTCCTCCTCTACCTCTACCTCCTCCTAACTCCTATTTTTCTTCCCGTATCCGATAGGCGATATCAAAAGAGAGAGTGAGTGAGAGAGTTAGAGAGAGAGGGTTGATTATTAAGTCTCTTCTCCTTCCCTCGACTTGAAATTTCTCGAAGAAATTATTTCCAGTTTTTTTTTTTTCAAACGATCAACATGTGGTAGATACGCGACGGGGCTTTGCTAAAAATAATAATAAAAGTGACGTTTATTTTAAACTTTCGAATGATGGAATAAGTGAGAAAATGCTACGCGTGACTGTTTAAAAGGATTTTGTGTTGTTTTTGTCGGTTTGTTGTGGAGGGTCGGTTTCTCAGTGATTCGCAAACT
>NC_089782.1:41148821-41183821 GCF_040412425.1 Macrobrachium rosenbergii
CATCATTTAATTTCTATTGTCATACTCCAGTACGGTACGCTGGTGACAGAGAGCGAGATCTGTTGATGAGGACAGTAAATAAATAAATAAATAAACAAGTAATTGAATAAAAATATACAATATGAATAGATGAATAGATGACAGCAACAATAACTCAATGTTCTATTGAGTGAACAGTAATAGACGTTATCAAAAATCATTAAATGAATATGGCGATGATTATTACCTTGTTGCTTCTCTGGAGCCAACCCCTATTTGATTGAAGGAACTGTTTATTGAGAGCTGGAGTGTGTCTGCATTGTTGCGTTTGTGTGTATGTGTGTTTGTAAATTATTCCACATTGGAATGTTTCACCTAACACAAACACAGTCATATATATATATATATATATATATATATATATATATATATATATATATATATATATATATATAAACATATATGTTCAATATCATATAATATATTGGCATATATATCAATATAAGTCGTCGATGCGCCCAGTCAGTCGTTCGAATCTCCCAGGTATATATATATATATATATATATATATATATATATATATATATATATGTATATGAATAAATATTCAAAGTATTTAAAAAAAAAAAAGATACAAGCACAAGCAGAAGAGCAAAGCTGGAAGACAGCAGCAGGAGGCAAGCAGAGTAGGCCCCCATCCCCCATCCGAAAACAAACCTGCCATCATCAAACAGCTCTTTCAGTCTTTGACCTCGGCGTGAAACAAAGGTGACCTTTAACATAAAAGCCTGCTGAAGTCAGGTTACGGGTTTAATGATGTCAAAACACACACAGTTTTGCGATTGCTTTTACCTCTCTCTCTCTCTCTCTCTCTTAGAGGAAGGTTGTTTCAAGCATAACCAATTTTATTGATAATCACGACTCTAAAAGGAATACATAAGCCTCTCTCTCTCTCTCTCTCTCTCTCTCTCTCTCTCTCTCTCTCTCTCTCTCTCTTTATCTCTTAGAGTAAGGCAGTTTTAAGCATAACTGATTTTATTAATAATCACGACTTTAAAAGGAATACATTCTCTCTCTCTCTCTCTCTCTCTCTCTCTCTCTCTCTCTCTCTCTCTCTCTCTCTCTCTCTCTGTCGATGACTTTTATTCTCGAAACTCATTTATTTCCGCATAAATTCTATCAGTTTTACACCGCTGTTTCTCCTCCAGGGACGGTGGTCGTTGATTTTGTGACGCCAGTGTATGAATATGATCTTAATCGATCAATCTCTTTTCTCTTTCTCCTTCCTCGTCAAAGAATTTTTATGTATGGCTCCGCGGTGTTTATAATTTTCTCTCTCTCTCTCTCTCTCTTATATATATATATATATATATATATATATATATATATATACACATACATACATACAGTATATAAATTACATATAAATATATATATGTATATATACTGTATATACACAATATATATTTCTTAGGGATATATAAGATATACACATACATATATACAGTACGTAAACTGTATAAGGTTCTTTTTACGATGGCCGACAGCGGACGTATAACTAGACTTGGGACGAGAGAGTTCAACATATGAAATCGCAAATGGGGTTAACTGCCGAAAATCCGGTGCCGGATGTGGGCCAAATCGATAGACAGAGTAGGACGGGCAAGATCGATGAGAACATCCTTTAAAAAAGTAATAATTATGGGTTTTTGCTCCCTGCTGCCCTGTTTGCTTCCAGTCGGGACTATTTTAGTTTTCTGTAAAAGAAAACTATTATGCTGGCTTTGTATGTCCGTCCGCACTTTATTCTGGCCGCACTTTTTCTGTCCGGCCTCAGATCTTAAAAACTACTGAGGCTAGAGGGCTGCAAATTGGTACGTTGATCATCCATCCTCCAATCATTAAACATACCAAATTGCAGCCCTCTAGCCTCAATAAGTTCTCCGTTGGGCTAGTCGGTAGAGTTGTCGCCTAGCACTCGCTAGGTCCGAGGTCGAGTCTCCGGCCGGCTAATGAAGAATAAGAGGAATTTATTTCTGGTGATAGAAATTAATTTCTCGAAATAATGCGGTTCGGATTCCACAATAAGCTGTAGGTCCCGTTGCTAGGTAACCAACTGGTTCTTAGCCACGTAAAATACTGTAAGTCTAGTCCTTCGGGCCAGCCCTAGGAGAGCTGTTAATCAGCTCAATGGTCTGGTAAAACTAATGTATACTTAACTCTTTTCTAGCCTCAATAGTTTTTATTTTATTTAAGGTTAAAGTTGGCCATAATCTCACTTCTGGCAACGATATAGGATAGGCCACCATCGGGCCGTAGTTAAAGTTTCATGGGTCGCGGCTCGTACAGCATTATACCGAGACCACCGAAAGATAGATCTTTTTTCGGTAGCCTTGATTATACGCTGTTGCGGCTGTACAGAAAACTCGATTGCGCCGAAAAAAAACTTCGGCGCCTTTTTTACTTGTTTCTTATGATTTCTAATTATTTTTGAAAAATGATTATCATCACTATATTTATGAAAACTAACTTGTTTATTTACAATCGACACTATTTTTCTTGTGATTTCTGATTCCTTTCGAAAAATGATTGTCATTATTTGCTGGTATGGAACGAATAACACCTCCTCTAAATATTCTGTTAGAAATATAATATTTCTTAACGTCTTCATCTAATTTTGGATGACAATTCTTAACAAGAGTTTAACATCTTATATAAAACTATAATTTCATTCACTACCACATATAAAAGCGAGTGAAAACCAAATGATATATGTCAAAACAAAAATAAAAAAAATATTTATATTTTCAATTACTACCACATATTAAATCGAGTGAAAACCAAATGATATATGACAAAACAAATAAAAAACTATATTTTCAATTACTACCACATATAAAACCGAGTGAAAACCAAATGCTATTACATGTCAAAACAAACAAATTCACTGATATGTCAATATATTCATTTGAAACTCAACTTCAGTTAGTACCATACATAAAAAAAAACCAGATAAAATTCATTCAACTCTTTTCCGACATCAAAGCTTCAGTTTCTGAAACATGTATCAATTCTGACATCAAAGCTTCAGCTTCTGAAACATGTATCAGCAACTAAGTCATTCACGCTCAGATGGGTCATTGGAAAGGAACTTCAAAAAAATAAAAAAACCAGGGGATTCCTGAATTCCTGAAATGTCTTTCGAGGGAGTTTTAAAAGAGTTCCTTTAAGGTCATCATAGGTCATCCAATGTTGATGACGGCAGGTAACTCTTAAATGTGACACAGTTCATAAGTTTCTTTTAGGTTTCTTTAAAAGAAAACTATTGAGATGGCATTTTGTCTGTCCGTTCGCCCTCAGATTTTAAAAACTACTGAGGCTAGAGGGCTGCAAATAGCTATGTTGATCATCCACCCTCCAATCATTAAACGTACCAAATTGCAGCCCTCTAACCTCTGTAGTTTTTATTTTATTTAAAGTTAAAGTTAGCCATGATCGTGCGTTTGGCATCGCAGCAACACAGGCCACCACGGCCGGCTGAGAGTTTCATGGGCCGTGGTTGAGATTTTCATACAGCATTATACGCTATAAAGAAAACTCGATTGCGCCGAAGAAACTTCGGAGCAATTTTTAATCATTTCAATTGAGATCAATAGCAATAAGAATTTCAGTTATAGCGCACGTTGATAGATGCCTCCTTACAAAACGGCCACTTGAACTGAATTACACTAGGTCAGGCTAGTGCTTGGAAAGGTGACCATCACTGAAAACAGGTTGGCGGTCCCAGATAAGCTCCCTTAACACTCTGTCCGGACATGCGCTTGGGAGTAGGAACCTTTCCCGATAAAAGCAATGCTAAAAAACTTGCAGAGAGAGAGAGAGAGAGAGAGAGAGAGAGAGAGAGAGAGAGAGAGAGAGAGAATTCATGAACTCACTCTCCTTCAGCAACCTCATCCGATAAAAGTAATACTAAAAAACTTACACACACACACACACACACACACACAGAGAGAGAGAGAGAGAGAGAGAGATTCATGAACTCTATCTCTCAGCAACCTCACCTGATAAGAGTAATGCTAAAAAACTTGCGCGCGCGCGCACACACACACACACACACACACACACACACAGAGAGAGAGAGAGAGAGAGAGAGAGAGAGAGAGAGAGAGAGAGAGAGAGAGAGAGAGTTCATGAACTCTCTCTCTGTCAGCAATCTCACCTGATAAAAGTAATGCTAAAAAACTTTGCACAGAGAGAGAGAGAGAGAGAGAGAGAGAGAGAGAGAGAGAGAGAGAGAGAGATTCATGAACTCTCTCTCCAGGACGTATTCCAATTTACCCAAGTACTCTCTGGATATCACCGGAATCAATTTTCCCCCTTTACTTTTAACTGGACGGCTTCAGCGACCCCCAAATGCTTCCAGAAAGATTCTGGAAATCCGACTGAAGTATTTAACTTGGATCTACTCGAGTCCGCCCGCCTGACTGGAAAATTCTCACGCCCTCTCGGGCTGCTTGAAGTTTGATAGTCTTATTAAAAACTTCTGAATAATTGAGAGATTTTCGTGTGGGGGTCGGGGGGAGGGGGGCGGTTCTTTGAAGCTGCCTGGAGTACCCCAGGTCATTCCAGGTCGATTAAGAGTAATTAAGAAAGCCCTGTTAAGTATTCAGCCTTTTACTCTGCTAACTTCTGTGACTCTGTCTTCCTTACTTTTTGCACCAGGCTGCTAAGAGTACAGAATACAGGACTTAGGCCAAAGGCCAAGCGCTGGGACCTATGAGGTCATTCAGCGCTGAAACGGAAATTGACAGCAAAAAGTTTGAAAGGTGTAACAGGGGGAAAACCTCACAGTTGCACTATGAATCAATCGTCACGGGTAGGTAGAAAAGAAGATGGAAGAAAAAGAATATGAACGGAGGTACAGTAAATGGGAGGAAATGGGTTGCAGCTAGGGGCCGAAGGGTCGCTGCAAAGAACCTTAAGTAATGCCTACAGCGCACCGCATGAGGTGCACTTCCGGCACTACCCTCCCCTACGGGGACCAGACTGCTGAGATCATTTGAAAACTTCTTTACCATTTGGTATCTTTCAAGAAAATAATTCTGTGCTCAACTGTTCTCTCTCATTCGGGCTGCTTGAGTGTATAAACTGTCAGAAACAGTTACACTATTTATAAACTGTCAGAAACAGTTCCAATATTTATATAAACTGTCAGAAACAGTTCCAATATTTGTATAAACTGTCAGAAAGTTCCAATATTTGTATAAACTGTCAGAAAGTTCCAATATTTACAAACTGTCAGACACAGTTACACTATTTATAAACTGTCAGCAACAGTTCCGATATTTATAAAATGTCAAACAGTTCCAACATTTATAAACTGTCAGAAACAGTTCCAATATTTATAAAATGTCAGAAACAGTTACGCCATTTATAAAATGTCGCTTGATTATGAAAACAAGCAACGAATTTCCAAGTACGAGACGCCGATAGGTCCTTTTTCAACGCAAACGACTCGATGACCAATTCCTTTGAGAGTTTAAAAAAATATATTCAGGCATCTAAATTTATTTCAACGATCTGTTTTACCTGCTGTAATTAATGAGTGAGACATCATACGAGGGACGTTTATAAAAGTGATACAACCAATCGTAATTATCCACTCAACGTCATTACAGTAATAACGAGACTGAATCTCATCGAGGTGCGTCAGTTTATCATCACAGATATAAAAAAAAAAATATTAATTTATTTTCATGCAATTGCATGCAAAAAATAAGAGGAGATTTTGGCAGACGGAAGGATTGACTGACAGTGATTTAATATTGAATGACTGATTGATTAGCAGTTATTACGAAATCATCGACAACACAAAGTTATTAAATTTTACACACGGAGATTTGACGTTTCATCACTTAATTCATTATTTCATTTACTCTCGATGATTTTAAAAAATCGAGGAGATTTTAGCAAATAAATGGACTGATTTGCTAACTAGCTGATGAAGAATTATTTGATAGCACCACTTCCTGTCAGAGTCAGGTGAAAAGAGTTAATGATATTACGTGAAATGGGTTGAAATCATTAACATTTTTAGGAAATAGTTTAGTGATTTTCATGTACTCTCACTAACCAGTAACTACCGAAAAATAATAATTTATCGTTTTACGTTGATTATATCCAGTCATTTCTGAGCGTTTCATAATAAAATACAAAAATTGTAACTTGTATCTTTGGTCGTCATCATGACAAGTCTATAACATACACGAAAAGCAATGAACACCGAGATGGCAACGGTAAAATACCATAGTTGCCAGACGTTACAGAATCCTTTTACCCAAATGAAATATTACTAGATTACCGATAAAACTGTTATTAGCTGCGAACATCATAAATCAAAATAAAAAAGTTCTACATTTTCTCAGTGTTTATGAAGGGCGTTACGATGGAGCAAACTGAAATTGGAGCCACGGTAAAAATTAGCTATTGACTTCAGACACCGCGTAATTAGACCGGCACTTTCAAAGGCGCTTGTAATACTTCACTCAATCTCTGCTACAAATGACTGCACTGAATTAATGCTCCGAAAAACAACATAGTTTTTCACGAAATTGTAAACGAATCATTAACTGGATAAACAAGTAAAAAAAAGCCGCTACAGTATAATCAAGGCCACCGAAAATAAATCCATCTTTCGGTGGTCTCGGTATAATGCTGTAAGAGTTGCGACCCATGAAACTTTAACCACGGTCCGTGGTGGCCTATCCTATATCGGGGCCAGACGCACGATTATGGCTAAATTTAACCTTAAATAAAATAAAAACTACTGAAGCTAGAGAGCTGCAATTGGTATGTTTGATGATTGGAGGGTGGATGATCAACGTACCAATTTGCAACCCTCTAGCCAAAGTAGTTTTTAAGATCAGAGGGCGGACAGAATAAAGTGCGGACGGACAGACAAAGCCGGCACAATAGTTTTCTTTTACAGAAAACTAAAACTCAGATATGGCCGTTTACTTAAACCATGGCAAACCACACTGAAATGCCGCAAAAGATAAGAATTCAGACATGGCTATTTACTTAAACCATCAAATATCACTCTACAACACCGCTAAAACTCCCAATACACTTAACCACACAGATTTAAAAAAAAAAGTCCGTGCAAGAGACGCGAGTTTTCCATTCAGCTTCCAGCGAATCACAGGCGGCCGAATTCTACCGCGAAACTAAACACGGAATAACCCTATCGTTACAGCAGCCTTCACCTTTAAAATGACGATCATCGCTGCTGTGACGTCGCTTCAGCGAGGTGGTGTTTATCCGTCCATTGCGCTAACGTGCAAAATAAATGAGTCGGTTTGCCCGAAAGGGACCTGAAAAGGCTCGTCCGAGAGGCGGCCTGTCGCTAAATGAATCCGCGCGTGTTCGTCTGATCGCTTGCTTTGACACTACTTGTAAAAACTGACAAGGAGGTCAAAGGTGACGTATTGGAGAACTGATACAGATCAAGAGACGGTATATATATTATTAGTTCAGATTATGAACTAAACTCCGTGCTTTCTGAGACTGAATCAAGTACTGGTATATATATATATATTTGACTGCCATAATAAATACTGGTAAGATAAAGGCATGGTACAATTCCAACTGTGGTAATTTATCCTCTCCATAATTTGTGTGACAAAATTGATCGAGTGTGATATTTTTTAACTTTGATTTTTTCTCACGCAATACAAAGCATACATAATACGTATTATATAATACACACACACATATATATATTAATATATATATATATATATATATATATATATATATATATATATATATATATATATATATATATACACTGCATGAGAAGAGATGAAAGTTAAAAATGTCAAACTTGATCAGTTCTGTCACACAAATTATGGAGAGGATAAATAAACACAGTTGTAATTGTACCACACATTTATCTTACCAGTATCTATTAAGAGAGTCAAATCTATAGACTAATACCTAATTCATTCTTCGGGAGAACAGATTATTGCTCATAATGTTGGATTCAAAAAGCACACAGTAGTTTTTTACATCCTTTCCAATCAGATCTGCTGAAAGCTGGGAGCAGTGAGCCACCTAGATCTCATGGCTATAGCGAGATCTATGAATTTACTCGCCAATCACAGAACAATTTGGCCAAGGAAACATGACCAAAGCCAATCAGCCATTTATACCTCTTGCTGGATCATTTAAATCATATAGTGCTGATTCATATGGACACTAATATTTTGTTATCTTACCCTTATTAACCTTATCTTGTTTTATATATGAGTTTTAAATTTTTGGGATTCCCAGGCTAATTCCATTTGAATGTTTGCTCATTCCCAGTCATAAAAAGTTAGGTATATCTTAGTCTAACCAGACCACTGAGCTGGTTAACAGCTCTCCTAGGGCTGGCCCGAAGGATTAGATTTATTTTACGTGGCTAAGAACCAACTGGTTACCTAGCAACGGGGCCTCCAGCTCATTGTGGAATCCGAACCACATTATGACGAGAAATGAATTTCTATCGCCAGAAACAAATTCCTCTAATTCTTCACTGGCCGGTCGGAGAGTCGAACGCTGGGCCAACAGCGTGCTAGCCGAGAGCTCTATCCACTCCTCCAATGAAGAACTCCCAGTCATAAAAACATTAATTATTAATATTACTCCAAATGTGACGAAATACGTAAGACAAAGTTCTACACTGCGATTTATATGGCCCTTCCCCTGTTGTCGGTTATGCAGTTATATTAGCTACATTTCATTTATAATCTAATTATACATCTCTTTCTACCAGCCAGTTAAATTCTCATAAAATATTCCATCTTGGTTAAATGGGATTAATTTATTTCAATGGCATGCGTCACCAGACTGAAGGTCGCCTCTGCCAAAAATGTATTTTTATTAAAAATGATTTGCGCTTAGAATAATCCTCATGAAAGCGTTCACGAAATAATTATTAGAATTATCAGAAATAATTGCACATGTACCTACGAAAATGTGTCCTTGTAAATAAACTGGTTTGTTTTTTTACTTAATTTCTCGTAATTCTTGTTTATTTCCCCTTTCTCTTGTCGTTATCTGTTCAATGTAAATGTTCGAGTGCACAATTAGAGAGCATATTCACACAAGCGCATAATCTCTCTCTCTCTCTCTCTCTCTCTCTCTCTCTCTCTCTCTCTCTCTCTCTCTCTCTCTCTCTATATATATATATATATATATATATATATATATATATATATATATATATATATATATATATATATATATATATATATATATATATATATATATATATATATATATATATATATATATATATCTCTCTCTCTCTCTCTCTCTCTCTCTCTCTCTCTCTCTCTCTCTCTCTCTCTCTCTCTCTCAATTTCCTCTTGGCCTGGGCTACGTAACAACGACCAATGGGATGTCTGTCCCACTGACCTCTGAATTACAAAAAAAAAAAAAAATTAAACAATAAAAGAATTATATGACAATTATGTACTGTTTCAGAACACCCGAAATGCTTCCACCCCTCCCCCTCCCCTCCCCACACCACCCCAAGGAAAAAAAAAAAGGGCACAAGCTGGCTGGGCCCTTCCGTGAGTTAACGGGTGCACGGGTATATAGCTAACAAATTGGGATTTATAAGTTACAGAAAACTTTCCCCCAGCCGGGCGGAAGAAAGTTGGCCATAATTCAGTTAGGGGCATTATCAACAGTTTCCGACAGCCTCCTCCTCCTCCTCCTCCTCCTCCTCCTCCTCCTCACTGTAAGAGGGGAATCGGCATATGGATGCCTCAATTTCCCCTTAAATTCTCACCTATCCCTTCATTATCTGATGGCTCATTACTCCCCTCATTTCGTGTGGTGGTTGATTTTGTTGTTCATTTTTAACCTCGAGGGTTTTATTATTATTATTATTATTATTATTATTATTATTATTATTATTAGTAGTAGTAGTAGTAGTAGTAGTAGTAGTAGTAGTAGTAGTAGTAGTAGTAGTAACAAAACAGCTTTTGGTTTTATGGTTTATATTAGCTTTTGGTTATTATTATTATTAGTAGTAAAGCAGTCATTTAGTGCTGTTGTTTATTTTTGTACCTTCGGGTATTATTATTATTATTATTATTATTATTATTATTATTATTATTATTATTATTACGAGCTTGATGGCACGCACTACGTTGCGCTGGAACCCAGCGCTGCCCATCATGTCTCCCCTACCCTCCCGATCCCCTATTTACCGCACCCCCACCCGGGGCGGACAAGCAGGTTTGCAGGAGGAGGGTGGATGTGTCATGTCTCCCATACCCTCCCGATCCCCTACCTACCCCGCCCCCATCCAGGGCAACAAACAAGAAAGATCAACTCGGATTTTATTATTATAGATTATTATTAGTGGTAGTAGTGAGAAACCCTCAGCTATCATTATTATATCACTATTATTATTATTATTATTATTATTAGTGGTAAGAAAGCTGGTCGTTTGTTTCACTAACTCTTTATGATGAATCCGAGAAGTTTATCAATGTTGGTTCTGGTGTGAGCGTGGAGAGGTGACCACCAAGGAAATCCAGAACTCTATGGTACATTAGACCCTATTCATTCGTGGGGCTTGCAGCCTCACCCATAAAATCCTAAAATACTGGCTCCTTCTGAAGCCACACCTCCTAAGGATGAAAGGAGTGTGGGTAATAATAATAATAATAATAATAATAATAATAATAATAATAATAAATAATAATAATAATACTGAATGTTATTACTATTCTTATGAGTATCATTATTAGTATTATTACTATTTATAATTATGATTATTATTTTTGTATAATTATTATTATTATTGTAAAAATTCTTATTAACATTGCATCAAAATAGTTGTCTATTAAGTTCCTTATTACAAAATATTTATTCATTACCTCCGAAATCATTGCATAGGTCACCATCTTTTTTTCTTTTCTCAAATTAATGGAATCAGAAAAAGTAAAAATAGTGCTAATAAATTCGACAGATTTCACTAAGCGATCCTTAATTACCACCTGAATTTAACTGAATTTAAAAGAAGGGAACGAAGAGGTTCGCGAGGAAATTTGTTGCATATTTATATATCGTGGGTGAAGTTAAGGAAAGCACTATAACTATATATATATATATATATATATATATATATATATATATATATATATATATATATATATACATATATATACATATACATATATACTGTATATATATATATATATATATATATATATATATATATATATATATATATATATATATAAAATATATATAGAAAATGATTTGTTCAATGTGCTGTCATATAGATCTCCTTAAGTTTGTAATTATATACATATATATATATATATATATATATATATATATATATATATATATATATAATGTATATATATATATATATATATATATATATATATATATATATATATATATATATATACATATATATATATATATATATATATATATATATATATATATATATATATTACAGTATATATATATTATTTATATACAGTATATTATATATTACATATATATAATATATATATATATATATATATATATATATATATATATATATATATATATATAACAAACTTAAAGAGAACTATATGACAGTACATTGAACAGATAATTTTCTATTTTTTTCCTAAATGTTAACACTTATTCTTCATTAAACTTTAACGGTATCCCTATCACCTCATTAACTGGCTGACTGAAATGCCTATATCTAAAAGAACCGCACGAAAATAAATATTGATGGCTAATCCCCTATAATTGAATAAAATCATTAGCATGATGGTCACATTATTTTTCCTAAACCTGACTTAAAAAAAGAAAAATTAAGGAAAGAATGCCAGCACGAGAAACATCGAATTCCAATACCTTTTTACTTTCATTTCTTTTCCTGGAAGTTTTATATTTCCCTTTCCAAAATCTGATGGGTAAAATTGAGGCTGTAGAGTGGGCGTTCCCTTCACGCAAGTTAAAAATTACGGAACAACAACCGTTGGCTTCAAATCAGCAATAACATCAAGTTTGATTCTTATGTTGCGTACCCGATCCATGACTTTTACAAAAACATACAAAAATCATTGCAGAATTTGTTTCAAGGTTTGGAGTGAAAAATCTATTTTTTTTTTTTTATCTCCAGTAAAAAAAAAAGAAATACTTTGGGTTTAAGTTATACAAGCAATCAACAGTTTAAAAAACACAAAATTAACTATAAGAATAATCCATAATGCTAAATTAACGTATCTTATTGCTTGAGTGATCGACTTATATACGCTGCTAAAAAAACTAATTTAAAGTCCGATTTGCAAGTCATAAATATAACATATAAAGTTTAAATAACTCGAAAAACTAAAGGCAGCAACAGTTTTTATATCTAGAGCAATGACTCGTCTTCTTGTATTTTCTACTTAAAATGACTAATTGATCGATTTAGATTTAACTGGCGTAAAAAACGATATCAATTCTAACTTACTATACGTTATATTTATACAGGTAAGTTGATGAGGTAAAAGAAAAAAATAGTGGCCTTACCATTCATAACCTTTAATCTACGAGCGACCAAAGCTGCTGCTTCTTCTTCTTGCTTCTCAGATAGAGTAAGAATTACGTTGCTTCTCCTTCTTGCCTCTCAGATAGAGCAAGAATTACCTTGCTTCTCCTTGCCTCTCAGACAGAGGAAGAATTACTTTGCTACTTCCCTCTCAGACAGAGCCAGAATGACCTTGCTGCTTCCCTCTCAGATGAAGCAAGAATTAACTTGCTTTTCCTTCTTGCCTCTCAGAAAAAGCAAGAATTACCTTGCTTCTTCTTACCTCTCAGACAGAGCAGGAATGACCTTGCTTCTTCTTCTTGCCTCTCAGATGGAGCAAGAATTACCTTGCTTCTCCTTCTTGCCTTTCAGACAGAGCAAGAATGACCTAGCTTTTTCTTCCCTCTCAGATAGAGCAAGAATGACCTAGCTTCTTCTTCCCTCTCAGATAGAGCAAGAATGACCTAGCTTCTTCTTCCCCTCAGGTGAAACAAGAATTACCTTGCTTCTTCTTCTTGCCTCTCAGATAAAGCAAGAATTACCTTGCTTCTTCTTACCTCTCAGACAGAGCAGGAATGACCTTGCTTCTTCTTGCCTCTCAGATAGAGTAAGAATTACCTTGCTTCTCCTTCTTGCCTTTCAGACAGAGCAAGAATGACCTAGCTTTTTCTTCCCTCTCAGATAGAGCAAGAATGACCTAGCTTCTTCTTCCCTCTCAGATAGAGCAAGAATGACCTAGCTTCTTCTTCCCCTCAGGTGAAACAAGAATTACCTTGCTTCTTCTTCTTGCCTCTCAGATAAAGCAAGAATTACCTTGACCTCTCAGACAGAGCAGGAATGACCTTGCTTCTTCTTCTTGCCTCTCAGATAGAGCAAGAATTACCTTTGCTTCTCCTTCTTGCCTTTCAGACAGAGAGAATGACCTAGCTTTTTCTTCCCTCTCAGATAGAGCAAGAATGACCTAGCTTCTTCTTCCTCTCAGATAGAGCAAGAATGACCTAGCTTCTTCTTCCCCTCAGGTGAAACAAGAATTACCTTGCTTCTTCTTCTTGCCTCTCAGATAAAGCAAGAATTACCTTGATACTCCTTCTTGCCACTCAAATAGAGTAAGAATTACCTTGTTTCTTCTTCTTGCCTCTCAGATAGGGCAGGAATGACCTTGCTTCTCCTTCTTGCCTCTCAGATAGAGCAGGAATTACCTTGCTTCTCCTTCTTGCCTCTCAGACAGAGCAAGAATTACCTTGCTTCTCCTTCTTGCCTCTCAGATAGAACAAGAATTACCTTGCTTCTTCTTCTTGCCTCTCAGACAGAGCAAGAATTACCTTGCTTCTTCTTCCCTCTCAGACAGAGCAAGAATTACCTAGCTTCTTCTTGCCTCTCAGATAGAACAAGAATTACCTTGCTTCTTCTTGCCTCTCAGACAGAGCAAGAATTACCTAGCTTCTTCTTCCCCCTCAGACAGAGCAAGAATTGCCTAGCTGGTTCTTCCCTCTCACACAGAGCAAGAATTACCTTGCTTCTTCTTCTTCCCTCTCAGACAGGGCAAGAATTACCTTGCTTCTTCTTGCCTCTCAGATAGAACAAGAATTACCTCGCTTCTTCTTGCCTCTCAGACAGAGCAAGAATTACCTAGCTTCTTCTTCCCCCTCAGACAGAGCAAGAATTGCCTAGCTGGTTCTTCCCTCTCACACAGAGCAAGAATTACCTTGCTTCTTCTTCCCTCTCAGACAGAGCAAGAATTACCTTGCTTCTTCTTGCCTCTTAGACAGAGCAAGAATTAGAATTACCTTGCTTCTTCTTGCCTCTCAGATAGAACAAGAATTACCTTGCTTCTTCTTCCCTCTCAGACAGGGCAAGAATTACCTTGCTTCTTCTTCCCTCTCAGACAGGGCAAGAATTACCTTGCTTCTTCTTGCCTCTCAGATAGAACACGAATTACCTTGTTTCTTCTTGCCTCTCAGACAGAGCAAGAATTACCTAGCTTCTTCTTCCCCCTCAGACAGAGCAAGAATTGCCCAGCTGGTTCTTCCCTCTCACACAGAGCAAGAATTACCTTGCTTCTTCTTCCCTCTCAGACAGGGCAAGAATTACCTTGCTTCTTCTTGCCTCTCAGATAGAACAAGAATTACCTTGCTTCTTCTTGCCTCTCAGACAGAGCAAGAATTACCTAGCTTCTTCTTCCCCCTCAGACAGAGCAAGAATTGCCTAGCTGGTTCTTCCCTCTCACACAGAGCAAGAATTACCTTGCTTCTTCTTCCCTCTCAGACAGGGCAAGAATTACCTTGCTTCTTCTTCCCTCTCAGACAGGGCAAGAATTACCTTGCTTCTTCTTGCCTCTCAGATAGAACAAGAATTACCTTGTTTCTTCTTCCCTCTCAGACAGGGCAAGAATTACCTTGCTTCTTCTTCCCTCTCAGACAGGGCAAGAATTACCTTGCTTCTTCTTCCCTCTCAGACAGGGCAAGAATTACCTTGCTTCTTCTTGCCTCTCAGATAGAACAAGAATTACCTTGCTTCTTCTTGCCTCTCAGACAGAGCAAGAATTACCTTTCTTCTTCCCCTCAGACAGAGCAAGAATTGCCTAGCTGGTTCTTCCCTCTCACACAGAGCAAGAATTACCTTGCTTCTTCTTCCCTCTCAGACAGGGCAAGAATTACCTTGCTTCTTCTTGCCTCTCAGATAGAACAAGAATTACCTTGCTTCTTCTTGCCTCTCAGACAGAGCAAGAATTACCTAGCTTCTTCTTCCCCCTCAGACAGAGCAAGAATTGCCTAGCTGGTTCTTCCCTCTCACACAGAGCAAGAATTACCTTGTTTTCTTCCCTCTCAGACAGGGCAAGAATTACCTTGCTTCTTCTTGCCTCTCAGATAGAACAAGAATTACCTTGCTTCTTCTTGCCTCTCAGACAGAGCAAGAATTACCTAGCTTCTTCTTCCCCCTCAGACAGAGCAAGAATTGCCTAGCTGGTTCTTCCCTCTCACACAGAGCAAGAATTACCTTGTTTTTCTTCCCTCTCAGACAGGGCAAGAATTACCTTGCTTCTTCTTGCCTCTCAGACAGAGCAAGAATTACCTAGCTTCTTCTTCCCCCTCAGACAGAGCAAGAATTGCCTAGCTGGTTCTTTCCTCTCACACAGAGCAAGAATTACCTTGCTTCTTCTTCCCTCTCAGACAAAGCAAGAATTGCCTAGCTTCTTCTTCCCTCTCAGACAAAGCAAGAATTGCCTAGCTTCTTCTTCCCTCTCAGACAAAGCAAGAACTACCTAGTTTCTTCTTCCCTCTCAGACAGAGCAAGAATTACCTTAAGTCTGAAGGTAAACACCGACCCAAATTAAAGCGGTTTTTCGAGAGCGGCACTTAATTATAGCCTGACGGACGGAGAGAAAAGTCAAACGGTCTATTTGCTCTCGCTAGGGAAGCACGCCAGTCCTTTTTTATTTCATGATGGCCAAATATCAAAGTTAGATTAGTTCCCAGGACAAATAAGGAGAGGTAGAGGTAGGTAGGCTTGTATGCTGTTCAAAGACCAGACGAGACTCTCTTTACCTTACTTTCATTTGCTCTATTGGCTCTCGATCCGCATTATGACCCACTTCTGTTAGCAACAAGCTGCTATGGTTTTTAGCAAGATTCAGTAGGGTATTTTTTTGTTTCTTAATGGTCAACCTTCGTTTTTGATGCCGGGGTGTCAATGAAAATCTTGGTTACTGTTACTTAACTGTTTTAAGCAGCATTACCATGATTATTGCTACATAATATATATATATATATATATATATATATATATATATATATATATATATATATATATATATATATATATATGTGTGTGTGTGTGTGTGTGTGTGCGTGTGCGTGTGTGTGTAAGTATGTATGTATATATGTATGTATATATACATTATATATATATATATATATATATATATATATATATATATATATATATATATGACAATATATATATATTTACAGACTTATAATATATAGTGACAATGGTTTACTCTCTCTCTCTCTCTCTCTCTCTCTCTCTCTCTCTCTCTCTCTCTCTCTCTCTCTCTCTCACACACACACTTGCTTCGGCACCCACTATAATGTTTTCAGTCAATCAATAACTTTCTCTCTCTCTCTCTCTCTCTCTCTCTCTCTCTCTCTCTCTCTCTCTCTCTCTCTCTCTCTCTCTCTCTCAAAACACCGAGGCAATTCCAGACCAGGTAAAAAAAAAAAAAAAAAAAACGACAACATGCAATAACCAGAAAACGAGAAAGATGTGTAATTACTGTTAAACAGCGCATTACAAACCGTAATCGGCACAGCAGAACAATATTAACGAATTCCGATAACGAACGAACGGAAGAAAACAGAAACGACTCTCGACAATGAAAATTAACGAGGCCAAAAACAAACACCGAATGGACCTGCCAAAAAAAAAAAAAAAAAAAACGGAAATATAAGTAAGAGGAGAAAATACCCAACAAGTACATTAGCGAAATCGGGCCGGGCTGCCGAAACCAGCGCTGAATGAAAAGCCGCCGCTGAAAACACGTAAAGCGGAAGAGTTCCATAACACTTAACAGCATGAAATAGAAGCAGGCGGGCAATAACAATTGATATTAAACCGTTCAAAGATATTTACATTCCGTGAAACGATCCGGCCGCGGTGGGCCGGGGTTGGGGGCGCTTTATAACACGGGGCTTTAACTGGAAGTAGTGGCGGCGTCAGAGTACAACACGTAAACCGCTCCTGTATTTGTTTGTTTTTGTTTACGTCCGGAATATGGTGTATTACCGTCAGTGTACCTCACGTGGTGCACTGTAGGCATCACTGAAGGGTGTTTGTACGATCCTTCGCTCTTTGACTGTTGTTGTTTGTTTGTTTTTATTTCTATTTTTTTTTTCTTCAGAATAAGGTGTAGGTACCGTCAGTGAACCTCACATGGTGAACTGTAGGTGTTACTAAAGGGTGTCTGTAGCATTCCTTCAGGCCCAGCTGCCGACTTATGGCCGAGGGAAGGGACCCATTGCTTGGCTTGACACCCTAAATTTCATAAACATAAACAGGCTAATTAAAATGTCTCCCAAATAAAGAAAGTGAGAATCAACAACTGGATATATTTAGCTTAAAATATTACCCTGGGTTGGATATTACCAAAGCGTGAAAAATAAATTGCTGTTTGATTTTATTTTTAGTTTCCAAACTACAGTAATGATTATATTAAAAACCGTTTAAAAAGTTTATGCCTATAATATTACAGGCCCCCAAAATTTAAATATATGAAAGAAGAATATATAAAACTCTTCTTTCTTTCAGCTCAGAATACTGCCTTGGTTTCCAAAAAATATAAAAGGTATGAAATAAAAAAAAAATTTGATAAAAGTTTTCGAGATCTGAATGTTACACAAAAGGTGTATTTTCAGTGTTAAAAGTTTCTGAAAACGGAATAAAAGTTTTTGAGCTGAGAATATTACAGCATCTCCGAAAATACAAAATGTACACTATGAACCACCGCATAACTTTCTACTTTTTTTTTTTTTTTATTTAGCTCAGAATATAACCCGAATCATCAAGAGCTCGAAAGGTGTGAAATGAACTAACACCAAACTTTTTGAGCCCCATAATACTATTTTTTGTTAAAGCATAAAAAAAATCAATAAAGGGATCTATCAAATACCTCCTCAGCTCTCATTATCAGCCTGATAATGAGAGATGAACACGATCTTGAGATCTCTGTTTTAAATTTTAAATCTATTTCGACAAAACCGTAAATGCAATCTTTTTATTACCAGTCAGTCGAATATGCTTTTGTAATAAAATATACCCAAGAAAAATTATTACGTATTGCTGAATTTTAGACGCACCTTCAGGGGAACGGACTGCAAATTCCTGGGATGTATGCTAGTATTGCACCAGCCCCGGTTTTTAGCCATGCCCCTAGATTAGGATAGGTTAGGTTGGGTTAGATTAGCAACCTCTGGAGTAATTTGGGTGCGGGAAACATAAAAACATTATTTTCAAGAGAATTCTCTGGTTAGTTTTTAAGATAAGGCGTCCCGCTTGTTTCACGGAAAGGTCCCGGTACTCGGTTACATCTCGGGAAAATGCGAAAGGGCTGGTGTATAAAGAGAGGCCGCAGCGTAATTATGAATAATTAAAAGTTTGTTGCAAGTTCACCGACCAACATAATGCAAAAGACTTCAAGAGTGAAATGTCTCGTTGCAATACGGGTCTCCACAGAAAGGCTAATCATTCTCGATCTTCCGTGACGCCACGCTACGGAAATCAATCAAGCAATCAATTCATCAATCGTGATTCTAGCTCAAGAACCCCTTGCTTGCTTGCTTGCTTCAGTGTTACCAGAACAAAATGGTAGTCTTCTAGTTCGAAGGACTGGAATCGTTTGCTCTTGGAAGTGAAGTCGAAAATTCTCATTTGATTCAATTTGAAAAGCAGAAAGCATCGCAATATTTTATTCAAGATTTTAAAATTATTTAGACAGTTTGATTCAAATTGAATGGCAGAATGTATAACAATATTTTATTCATAATTTTGAAACCATTTAGCCCGTTTGATTCAAACTGAATGGCAGTATGCATCACAATATATTGTTTAAGATTTTGAAATCATTTAGCCTGTTTGATTCAAATTGAATAGCAGAAAGTATCGCAATATTTTATTCAAAATTCTGAAAACATTTAGCCCGTTTGATTCAAATTGAATAGCAGAATGTTTGCAATATTTCATTTAAGATTTTGAAATTATTTCGCCAGTTTGATTCAAATTAAATGGTAGATTGACCTTAGAAATCTGTGAATTAATGTATCACAATATATTGGTTTTCAAAAAAAAGCTACTACATAAAAGACAATGCGAGAAATGAAATTTCGATGTCTGTCCATTAGGACATTTCCAAAATATTTAAGTTAATACTTTGAGCTTTTTTATTATTATCTTTTAATGGCCTGCCATAAAAGCCTACAACAAGTTGCCAATACTATATCTTCAATTCGTGCATAACTAAAGTGGCGTATGTTCGCTAATATGACTGATAAATTTTGCCACTAATATTGGCCATTTTCTGCTCAATTCGAAGGGAAATTGTTGAAGGTTGCAGAAAATATCAGATTCCCTCTCTACCTCCTTGTCTCCCGATTATCGGTATACCAGCCATCTCAGACTGTCAACAGGTGAATTGTTACTTTCCCACCATGTTTTGCCCTCAAACAAATAAATAATTGAATAAATAAATAAATGAAAATAAACCTGTTTCTACTACTGACGGCGTGAGTCATGCGCACACTTTGTGAAACTATGCTCTCTGGAGCCACTATGATAGCAGTGGTAAAGTAACAGCAGACATGACTTTTTTCGTTTTCTTTCTTTAAAATTATTCATTCTTAATATTCCTTTGAATTCGTTTTTGGTATTTCATCTCCAGCAATCGTTTCCATTCGCTGACTAACTTTAACTCGACCACATCGTCTTGGTAGGAGGAAAGAAGTTCAGATAGACTGTATTTCCTACTTCACGTAGCTGAAAGACTGTTGGGCTACGTGAAGTATGAAGTACAGTCCAGATGATTATACTCGTATTTCACACTTCACGTAGATGAAAGACTGTTGGGCTACGTGTAAGTATGAAACACAGTCCAGATGATTCTATTTCATACTTCACGTAGCTGAAAGACTGTTCGGCTACGTGAAGTATGAAGTATAGTCCAGATGATTATGTTCGTATTTCACACTTCACGTACCTGAAACTGTTGGGCTACGTGAAGTATGAAATACAGTCCAGATGACTATACTCGTATTTCACACTTCACTAAGCTGAAAGACCGTTGGGCTACGTGCAATATGAAATACAGTCCAGATGAGAGTACTTCATACTTCACGTAACCCAGCAGTCTGTCAGCGACGAAGGATTCGACCGAAATCTAAACTCTCTTAACGTGAGGTTATTTATTCATAGTTCATAAATATTCTACTGGCTCTTGTATCTCCAGGCTGATGACTTTCCTGCGTATTTGTTTTCATTATTTACTTAGGTTCCCTTAGAAGAACATCTGATGTTGATGTTGACATATATATGTTACAGTGAGATTGTGAAACAAGGGATTTCTCGAAATCTCTGGAATTGCCAGGATATTCTTGAAATCATCAATTCACTTAGGAACATTTGTTCACCGAGGGGCTAGTACTAAACACGGAGAAACACATTTGATCACCCACAGGGCTAGTACTAAACACGGCGAAACAGTGTTGATGAATCACTGTTTCGCCGTGTTTAGTACTAAGTCCCTCGGGGATCAAATGTCCCTTAGTGAATTGGTGATTTCACGAATTCCCTGAAATGTTGGGGATTTCGTGAAATTACTGGTTTCGCAGTCTTACTGTATACGAATTCCCAGAAAAATTTCAGGCATGGTCTCGCAGTCGTACTGTACACGAGTTCCCTGAAAATTTTCAAGTTTTTCGTGAAATCCTTGGTTTCGCAGTCCTACTGTACACAAATTCCCTGAAAATTTTCATGTATTTCGTGAAATTCCTGGTTCGCAGTCTTACTGTAACATACATATGAGGCAAGCTCTTGATCTTATATAGCACAGGGATTTCCTTCTGAAGTGTTCGTTTGTCCAGATGTTGCTCTGAATATTGAGCTATATGCCTGGTACTTCTATCTGATTAACTGAGGCTCTTAAGAGCCTCCTTATAAAGGGACACGCCCACTCTAACCTGGGCTTCTGACTGTTGACAGGTGTGGAGAAATTTTCAAATCTCCTTGTGAACTTTTGCTCATCAGGCTAAACTTGCTGAGGTCTGTTTTGAAATTCATTACTTTTTTAACTCGTTGGGTTAAGCCTCTGTCGGCTTTAGGGCAGGGGAGGGTTCAAAGGACGTTTACGTCACATTCTGAATGAATGAAAAATGAATCATTCACGACGAAAGGGAAGCTATGTATATTTACTCTTGAAAATGCCATTACAAAAGGAAATATTTCCTCAGGGAAAATATACCTTTCCTCTGTCAAAGAGAAGTCTCATTCCTTTTCAGAAACAAACCCCAAAAAGAGATCGGCCTACATTGCACAGATTAAAAAACAAGACCATAAAATACGAATCACTGCCATGAAAAACTTGACTGGTTTGTTGGCTTAGATTACCCAGGCCTTATGCCAGCATGGCTCCTTGCCCTGAGACGGGAGGCTTGCAAGTACACTAAGGTGAGAAAGGGGGAATAGGAAGACCAGTGTGGGCCTCCGAATTCTGCCCAGTTAACGGAGAAGAAGAATCCACACGACTCAAAGACCAACTCGAAAAAGCGAAGCAAGAAGGCGTTGCTGGGGCATACCGCCATCCCCCCTCCGAAGCCAATGCACTGAAACCATAATCCTCAGGAGCCATATCCACGTGACGCCCAAGAAGAAGAAGAAGAAGAAGAAGAAGAAGAAGAAGAAGAAGAAGAAGAAGAAGAAGAAGAAGAAGAAGAACAGGAGAGGCCTTCGAAACACGGAAGGTTTTTATCTGTAAAGTTTGATATGGCATCCCAAAATTGGATTTCGGAGGACCAGGCCGGGCGGAAAAAAGGGGGGAAAATAAACTTCCCTTTTAGGAGGGTTGAACGTTTTTTTTTTATGTTATTCTGGAGAAAACAGCGGATGATAAGCAGTTTGTTTGTCGGGATGGGATACTTGAAAACGGCTTAAATAAAAGGCGACTTTGTTGGGAGAGATACTTGCAAACGCTATAAATAAAAGATGGATTTCTAAGAATGGGGAAACAAAAGTTTCCTTCTAGAATTGGGAAGGGATGTTTTGTTAAGTTATTCTGCTAGGAAAAACGGACAGTGAGCAGATGGTTTTTCAAACAATACACTTAAAAAAACTTCATGAAAATGTTAGACGAAATTTTACATTTCGCTGGACAAAGATCTGACTTTCATTTGTTTCGATAAGAAATTAAATCAGGGAACAAGAAATGAGATGCCTACAGAGCGAAATTTTCTTCACAAAAACAAAATTCCTCGGAGCCAATACTGAAGACCATGGAACCACAAAATTATGGCTGGAAATTGCACCTGACAACGAGAGTTCAAAAGCGACACGGGCTGCCATTTAAAATGGAAAGCTATTTTGAAACAGTACACCTCCTCTATCAACGCAGGTTAACAGAATGATCTAGGATTCCAAACACACTACAGAACGTTTTTATTCTTTTTTATTTTAAGTATATCAGTATTTTTACGCAGTTAGAATAAAATGACCTTGGAGTATTTACAACTGTTAAATGTCATGAATTCTATGGAAACTGAAGTTCACAGAAAAATTGCAGTTAACTATTTATTACTTCTTTGGAAGGATTTCATTACCAAGAAACACTTGTTCATAACAAAGTGTTTCTTGGTAAGGAAATCCTGGATATTTCTTATGTAACATATACTTCAAGCAAACACCAAATTCAATGAATGAAAAACATGACTACATAGACGCTTTAAGTCCAAAAACTATCATATCCTATATAATTACCTCCTCAGCACATTATTAAGGGAATTTGTTAAGTAAAACCAGAATACAAAACGAAGCTATTTACTTATAAGCACTTAAGATACTAGAAAGTCAATTGTTAATCAGGATAGATGATTAATAAAATCCCAGTAATTAATGACCCTCATTAGTGATTTAAAATTACCCTGACCTAAAATGACTTAGAATTACCCTGACATAAAATTACTTCAAATTAACAAGAAGATATAATGTTTTGATCTCATAATATTTTGATTTTCACGTTTTCATATTCTTTTTTACAGTCGTTATTTGTGGAAGTTTCAGGGCGTTGCTGTAAGCACATTCTCCCATGACCGTCTGAGGGGGCCTTGGGTATGTGGGGCTTTCCAACCGCATCCCAAAACGTTGTGCATAAAAACTAAAAAAATGACCAGTGGTCGGGTGTAAGTGGTGATAATTCGGAGAGAGAGAGAGAGAGAGAGAGAGAGAGAGAGAGAGAGAGAGAGAGAGAGAGAGAGAAATCAGTGGTCGGTGTAAGCAGCAACAACTCCCAATTGAGAGAGAGAGAGAGAGAGAGAGAGAGAGAGAGAGAGAGAGAGAGAGAGAGAGAAGTGAAACAGTGGTCAGATGTAAGCGGCAATAACTCTTAGTGAAGAAAGAGAGAGAGAGAGAGAGAGAGAGAGAGAGAGAGAGAGAGAGAGAGAGAGAGGTGAAATCAGTGGTCAGATGTGAGCGGCAATAACTCTTAAAAGAGAGAGAGAGAGAGAGAGAGAGAGAGAGAGAGAGAGAGAGAGAGAGAGAGAGAGAGATCAGCGGTCGGGTGTAAGCGGCAATAACTCTTAACGAAGAGAGAGAGAGAGAAGGAGAGGGAGCAGTGGTCAGATGTAAGCGGAACTCTTAATAGAGAGAGAGAGAGAGAGAGAGAGAGAGAGAGAGAGAGAGAGAGAGAGTCAGTCAGCTGTAAGCGGCAATAACTCTTAATGGGGAGAGAGAGAGAGAGAGAGAGAGAGAGAGAGAGAGAGAGAGAGAGCCCCGAACATAATGCTGGATTTGATCCCCATAAAACACTTGCCGCATCTCCCGCCTCGCGCGTACAATGTCCGAGCTGTTTTGGGGAGGAAGCACAATACACACTATTTTTAGTGAGATATATGAGCCTCTGCTTTAGTGTTTATTGCTTTCGATTATATTTACGACAGCGGCTGCGAATCTTTTATATGCAGTGCCACCTTATTTAGGACTGCTGCACTGCACGAAGAATGAGAGAGAGAGAGAGAGAGAGAGAGAGAGAGAGAGAGAGAGAGAGAGATTCTTTCCTCTTCTCTAGGACTAACGTGTTGCAATGAGAGAGAGAGAGAGAGAGAGAGAGAGAGAGAGAGAGAGAGAGAGAGAGAGAGAGAGAGAGAGAGAGAGAGAAGCTCTCTTCTCTTCTCTAGGACTAACGTCCTGCAATGAGAGAGAGAGAGAGAGAGAGAGAGAGAGAGAGAGAGAGAGAGAGAGAGAGAAAATTTCTCTCCTCTTCTCTAGGACTAACGTGCCGCAAATTGAGAGAGAGAGAGAGAGAGAGAGAGAGAGAGAGAGAGAGAGAGAGAGAGAGAGAGAGAGAGACCTTCTTCTATAGGACTAACATGCTGCAATGTGAGAGATGTCCTCTTCTTTCTAGGCCTACCGTACAGCAGGTTTAAAAATAATCTCGCCTTTTTCTTTCCAGAACTACCCTACTGTAATATTAATGTTAATCTTGTCTTCCTATGCCTACTGTACGAAATTATTAAAGCTATTTGCTTTTTATGACTGCCGCACCGTAATATCGAATATCCTCGTCCTTCAGAGTGGCACACTGCTTGTATAAGAAATTCTTTTATTGGGTCTAAAGCATCACTCCCGTACTGCAATATGAAGAATATTCTCGTCTCTCCAGAAGAACTATGCTTTCTTAAAGATATATTCATTTTATTAAACTTACTGCAATAAAACTAAATTCTCTTTAGGCTTACAGTACTGTAGGCAGATATTCTCCCTCTAGCAATGGCAATTTTATTTATGGTTTAAGTATATCAAAGGCCTAAACAATATTAAATGAAGGAGAAACATCTCTTGGTAAGTGAAGCGTTTTTCCATTCAACTTTGAACAGATGCCTGAATGAAATTCTGAGCATTAAAAAACCATACGTAAATGCCAAATATAAAATTAGTGACTATACACAAACAGACACTATAATTTATGTATGTATATATATATATATATATATATATATATATATACATATACACACATACTATTGAAAAATTAGTTTTCATATATTAGTGGTGTAAAACGAAAGTAGTTACAGTGAAACTGTAAGAAACGCGAATAGAAAAGCAGAGTTAAAGTATTTTTTTTTTATTATTTTAAGAAAACATTTCAAGCACTATTGGAATTTAAGAAGAGAACATTTCAAGCACTAAAGGAATGTACCCAGACTGCGTAAAGTGATTATTACGAATGAATCTGCCCACTGAAGCCTTCGAAGTATTATTCTCTCAAGAAAACACTAAGTGTCAAAGGAAAAACAAACATGAATCACCATGAAATAATACTAAATACATTAAATAAACAAAGAATACAAAACATCTAATTCTCTTACAAGAACACTTCTTAAGATCTCTGGAAGGCGACCATTGCGGGGTTCTGCATCTGCAGTACGAATGGTAAACCCTTGTTTACAGCCCACTTCGGTTATTGCTGGTCTATGATTGGACGACACTATAAACCTGTTTACAGCTTCGATAATCACACACGCCAGCTAGATCAGTAACAAAGCATGCATTTAAAAGATGTTTGGAAATACCTTTGAAAAAAAAAAACGTACGCGAGCAAAACAGGATTAGCTTTGAAAATGACTCCTTGTCTTCTCCCAAGAATTAATGAAAGTTTAATTACACAAGCAAAACAGGATTAGCTAAAGAAAATGACTTATTGTCTTTTCCCAAGAATGAATAAAAGTTAAATTAACTAGTTCGTACCTCTTCTAAACTTCACTGATTTCTCCAAATTGTTACAATTTTGGAAGTGGAGAGTTCGACCATTGGCTTATGGCTTATAAAACATGTATGACCAGAGGTTACTGAAAGCACAAACACCAGGTATGACCAACATAAGTGAAAGCACGAACACTAGGTATGACTAGCATTAGTGAAAGCACGAACACCAGGCTTGACCAGTGTCAGAGAGAGCATGAACACGTTATGACCAGAGGTTACTGAAGGCACAAACGCCAGGTATGACCACCATTAGTGAAAGCACGACCACTAGGTATGACCAGTGTCGGAGAAAGCATGAACACGTATGACCAGAGGTTACTGAAAGCACAAACACTAGATATGATCAGTGATAGAGAGAGAATGAATACCAGGTTTATTGAAAGCACGAGCAACAGGTACGACCAGCGTCAGAGAAAGCAATAACACCAGGTACGACCAGCGTTCCTAAGATCATGAACACCATGTATGGCCAATGTCAGAGAACAGCAACAACAACCTCCCTCCCCCATACACCCATCCCAAACTCCCCCCTTCTTCCAGCAATCCCCACTGGCCGCCGAGCGCATTTTCGAAAGGAATGCCGTCCAATACCTTATGCGGAGTCACGCCCGGTAATTTGTTGAGGGCCTCGATGGGACAGCGTATTGATGCGGGTCCTTCCTTGGGCTTAAGGAAAGGTCAGAGACGCATATCACGGTGTTGTCGTCCATGGACAAAGCTCCTTTTGATATCGTTGAACCTGCGGTGGATCCAGCCGTGAATTATTGCTCCCTTATTCAGTTGCTGAAGCTTGTGGGCAAGTAATGTGGAGCCATTCAAATGATTCCGATATCACTTGGAGGAAACGTAAGGCTTTTTATAGCTCGTTCGGATGTCACTTGGGCGAAAGAAGTGCTGGGGAATTGTTCTGATACTGCTTGAAGGAAAGAAAGTTCTTTACATTATTCAGATATTACTTGAAGGAAAGTAAGTTCAACTTACTCAAGCATTGCTTAAAGGAAGCTATGCAAGAATTTTCACCTTATTCAGATATTAATGAATTAAAGATTCTTTAACCTATTTATACACTGCAGAGGGAAAGAAATGCAAAGGTCTGCAACTAGTTCAGAGATATCATTTGAAGGAAAGACGCCCTTCGCCTTATTCAGATTTTACTTGAAGGAAAGGTCTTCACCGTATTCAGATATTACCTGGAGGACAGTTCTTCCAACGTATTCAGACATCTCCTGAAGACAAGAAGGTCCTCAACGTATTTAGATATTACTGAAGGAAAAAGGTCCTTACTGATTCAGATGCGATTGATTGAATATAGAATTTAGGCCAAAGAGCCAAGCACTGGGTCCTATGAGGTCATTCAGCGTTGAAACGGAAACTGAGAATAAAAGGTTTGAAAGGTGTAACGGGAGGAAAACCTCGCAGTTGCACTATGAATCAATTGTTAGGAGAGGGTGGAAAATAAGATGGAAGAAAGAGAATATGAAAGGAGGTACAGTAAAAGAAACGAAAGGGGTTGCAGCTAGGGGCCGAAGGCACGTTGCAAAGAACCTCAAGTAATGCCTACAGTGCACCGCATGAGCTGCACTGACGGCACCACTACCCTAAGGGGAATTCAGATTTAACTTGAAGGAAAGCAGCTCTTCGAATAATACAGAAATGACTTGCAATTATGCTCTCCGACTTATTCAGATGTGGCTAAAGGAAAGAAATGCAAGACTCGGAACTTATTCAGAGTTTACAAGGGAAAGTAATAGGAGGCCTTTGAGCTTATTCACATAATACTTGAAGGAAGGAAACCTCATTTCATTCAGATACGACTTGAAAGAAAGAAGCTGTTCAACTTCTTCAGATATCACCTGAAGTAAATGGCTTTATGAACTTGTTCGGATACTACCTTAGGGGAAGAAGCGCTTCAATATATATACTTAGATTTTATTGAAAGAAATAAATGCAGGCCTCTTATGTTTATCCGGATATGAGAGAGAATATTACAAGGCACTTCAACTTAGACATTGCTTGAAGAAAAGTTCTTTAGCTTTTTCAGCTATTACTTAAAGGTAAGACAGTCATCGACTTATTTACATATTAAATGAAAGAAAAGAGCCCTTTAACCTAATCAGATATTACCCGAGGGAAAGACGCGCTTCAACGTATTCAGATATTACTTGAAAGACCTCTAACTTATTCGGATATTACTGAAGTCAAGATATGCAGGTCTCTACAGATTATTCACATATTACTCGAAGGCATCTAATTATCGAGAAATCACTGAAGGAACAAAATGCAAGCTCCTTCGACAAATCCAGTGTAAGGAAGGAGGTACACCATGTCCTTCAATATATTCAGACATTACATGAAAGGCGGAGATGCAATACCTTCAACATATTCGGATATTTATTGAAAGAAAAAAGGGGTCTTTTAATTTATTACATAATTAAGTTTGTAATAAAAAGTATGTGATTTCAGTTTCCAGTGCATATCCACACCAAGGATTGTTACAAGAGAACAAGATGAGTCTGAAACGGTTGAAAATAACGTCCATTGGGTACAGATTATAAGAAAAATAAAGGAATAATGACTAAAAATATTACAAAGGATAAACAGGAAATGCTTGGAGTACGGGAAAAGTAGAGAGAAGGGGGGGGGGGGGGCGGCAGGGTGATGGGAGGGGGAGGGAAGGGGCCATTTCGAGTTCAATTAAGGAAGACTGTCGTAGCCGGCTGACCACACAACGGGGCCTAATGCGGCGAATGGCGTGCCGATGAATATTCCGCCACAAACACCGATCATTTGAAAAGCTCCGATGATATTATAATCAAACGGTCTCAATACTGCCATTCATTGGCCCGGGCCGGGGAGGAGGGGGGGAGGGGAGGGGAGAAGGAGAGGGGAGGGATGAGGGTTGGCAAACCGACCTTGATTCTGTATAATTATGCGGCAACACATCGCCGAAGGGTCGCAGGAATTGAGTCGTTTGTTTTACGAATGATTGGGGAGATTTTGGTCTGTGATGAAAGATGAAGGGGTAGTGGCAACGCAGACGAGAGATTGATAACTAGTAATCAACGTTAGGGTGACAGTGAATGAAGGTTTATTGTTAAAGAAAAAAAAAAAAAATATATATATATATATATATATATATATATATATATATATATATATATATATATATACACACATATATATATATTTATATATATATATAAATCTAAGCATCATTATAAATGAAATTTCATGATGAACTTGCTACATATATCTAAGCATGTCATTATAAATGAAATGTCATGAACTGAACTTGCTGGAATATCTTAATATGTAAATGGTTTAAGATGATGCCATCAACTTAATATATATATATATATATATATATATATATATATATATATATATATATATATATATATATATATATATATATATATATATATATATACGAAAAATTTCAGTCTTAGACTACGAAATCTGAGCGATATTAAAAATGCGATACAGATGAAACGTTTTTGATTATAAGTCATCAACATATTTACCTGAAAATCAAACTGTCTAACACATTCTAACTCATTGTGACCCATCACCAGACTTTCAATATTTTTTTACGTTTTTAACCACCCATTTTAGGGGTGGGTTTTATGGAAAGTGTGACAAGAAACTGGCGTTAATTACCCAAAATAAGGGTCTTGTTTCCTGTGGGACAATTTATAAAAAAAAAATTTACTTGTAATAGACACTGTTCACCAGAAAGTGAAATTTGGGCGGAAGTGAGTGCTAAATTTATACGTATGATAGAAAGAAAACAATTAAAAAATATTCATTCGACTAAAATTACAATTCACAAGCAGTTACATACATACGATAAACAAATGCCTTTAGCGCGAATTTCGAAAAAGAGGTCAAAATCGTAGTATGAAGAGAAACTCTAATTAAAACTTGTGTCTGGGTTTGATGAAGAAGGCAAACTTCTTTAATAAAGTCGAGAGCACCATTAAATTAAAATCAACATCCTCCCCGAGATCCTTTGAAGGATAAGATCCTTGCCTCCTCCTGCCATCCAGGGTTGGAAGGACTTGCCAAGAAGACCCACAGACAGAGGGCACTCGACATGCAAATGCCATAGATTGGTGTCAAACGGGTTCCCCTATTCAGGCGTCCTTCAGCATCGTGCTGCCAAACTCTGAATCAATTAGCCAATATTTTTCCTTCGTCGGTTCTGAATTGAACTCGGATTCGGTTCTGAATTGAACTCGGCCTCGGTTCTAAATTGAACTCTTCCTCGGTTCTAAACTGAATTCTGCCTCGGTTCTCAATTGAACTCGGCCTCCGTTCTAAATTCGCCTCGATTCTAAATTGAACTCGGCCTTGGTTCTAAATTGAACTCGGCTTCGGTTCTAAATTTAACTCGGTCTCGGTTCTAAATTCGCCTCGGAACTCGGTCTCGGTTGTAAATTGAACTCGGCCTGCCAATAGCATGCTAAAATCTCCGCTGCATTTCTTGAAAAAAAAAAAAAATTAAAATTTGCTTTGGAAGCCAATTACAGCTTCCAGAATAGCTGCATTAAAAAGACACTAAAGGTTTTCAGCAAAATGGCAACAATCTCACCCAGAGTAAAATCTAGCCTTATTTATTTTCCCGTCTCTGTGGCAAAGAAAAATCTATTTTTAATTAAGAAGAAATCCATAACTCCCCCGAATAATGTATCCGAGATCAACGAGTCTGCAATATAGATGAAACATTCCCTTCATGACTATTGTATTGTTTACATAAAAATAGTCACGAAGTTCTGGACGGATTAAATACCGTAGACCCGAACGCTTTAAACTAACGGTGGAGCATTTGTAACTTGGGCCAAATGTTTACAGGCAATTTGCCAGTGGATTTAGAGACGCCCGTTTAAAGATATAGCACATAAACATGCGGCTGGGAATTGCCGTAAAATAGCGGCTTACCCAAAATCGTTATGGCAAAACCCCCCGCAGCCTCTGGCCCCGATAAAGATTCCAGCCAATTATAAATATTCCATTTCCACTGCGCCTGGGTTCGTGATCAACCCTTTTGCCCACCTATTGCGGTAGATGCCTGGATTATTAAGCCTCTGATTTGTACCCAACGTTAATCTAATTCAATATAAAACAGACGTTGGACTGACATTAAATGTAAAATTGACGTTAATCATCATTCAGTTTCAAATCGACGTTGATCTGACAATGAATATAAAACTGACGTTAATTTGACATTAAATATAAGACTGACTTTAATCGATATTCAATATAAATCTACGTTAATCCGAGATTATACAGAAAAAAAATTCGTTTATCTTTTAACAAATATAAAACTGACGTAAATCTGACATCAAATCTAATCTATAGTGAATATGGGTGAGAATCTGCGCAGTACAGTGAATGGTGGTGAGAATCGGAGCTCATGGATGAAAGGAAGGAGAATTGGAGGCCGAAAGGGAATAGGAGTGAGAATGGGTGAGAATCGGTACTCGATACTGAAGGGCGAGGATCGTGTACCACTATTCATGGTGGTACATAGTGCTCTCAAGTGAGTGAACTGGGGGGTGAGAATCCCTGCTCTCCAGTGTGTGAACAAGGGTGAGAATCCCTGCTCTCCAGAGTGTGAATGTGGTGAGAATCCCTGCTCTAGAGTGTGTGAATGGGGTGAGAGTCCCTGCTCTCGAGGGTGTGAATGGGGGTGAGAATCCCTGCTCTCGAGAGGGAGGATGGGGGTGAGAATCCCTGCTCTCGAGAGGGTGAATGGGGTGAGAATCCCTGCTCTCGAAAGTGTGAATGGGGTGAGAATCCCTGCTCTCGAGAGGGCGAATGGGGGTGAGAATCCCTGCTCTCGAGTGTGTGAATGGGGGTGAGAATCCGTGTTCTCGAGTGTGTGAATGGGGGTGAGAATCCGTGTTCTCGAGTGTGTAAATGGGGGTGAGAATCCTTGTTCTCTAGTGTGTGAATGGGGGTGAGAATCCCTGCTCTCGAGTGTGTGAATGGGGGTGAGAATCCTGCTCTCGAGTGTGTGTATGGGGGTGAGAATCCCCGCTCTCGAGAGGGTGAATGGAGGTGAGAATCCCTGCTCTCGAGTGTGTGTATGGGGGTGAGAATCTCTACTCTCGAGTGCGTGTATGGGAGTGAGAATCCCTGTTCTCGAGAGGGTGAATGGGGGTGAGAATCCCATGAATGCTGGTAAGAATCCGAGCTCAACAGTAAATAGGAATGATAATACTGCTCTATAGGAATGAAACTTCGAATAGGGTTGAGAATCCGTGCTTTAGTAAACAAAGGTGAGAGTCATACTGGGTGAGCCTTCAAACTCTATAACGAACAGGGCTGAGAATCTGAGATGTATAGCAAGGGGAGAATCAGTGCTCTTTAGTGAAGAGGAGAATCTAATGCTATATAGCGAACATGGGTGAGAATCCGTCATTTATAGTGAATAAGGATAAGAATCATAGAGAAAAGGGGTATGACTCTAAACTATATAATATGAACTGGGATATGAATCACAATTATATAAAGAACAAGAACATGAATCATAACTATGTAGTCAAAAAGGATATGAATCATAACAATATAATGAACAAGGATATGAATCATAAATATACAGTGAACTGGGATATGAATCACAATTATATAGAGAACAAGAATACGAATCATAACTATATAGTGAAAAAGGATAGAAATCATAACAATATAGTGAACAAGGGCATGAATCATAACATAGTGAACAAGGATATGAATCATAACTGTACAGTGAACAGAGATATGAATCATCACTATATAGTGAAAAATGATGCAAATATTTCAAAGAATATCATAAAATGTAAAATAGTTCATTCAACATAATTTTACATCATAAAGAAGACTGAAGTGAGATTTGCATACTTTTTCACATATGACAGTTATATTTTTCCACGCTTTTTAATGATGTACTTATCTGGTAAGGCAGAACTGAGTCATTCCTGAGACCCTGAAGTGAGATGAATATTAATATACAATTTCATTTTCATGCTAATGAGAACTTAACTACGAAAGGAAAAGAGCTGCCGAAAATGTCACCTGGTTTTATAATATATATATATATATATATATATATATATATATATATATATATATATATATATATATATATATATATATATATATATAAATATATTGAGCTATATGAAATAGCCAGCAGACTTCATAAGGTAACTCTCACCTATATCGAACGTAAATCTGGCCCCTTTATGCGAGGGCTGAGTGGGGAACGTCATCTGGAACCAACACAAATTATCGCTCTCAATGGGTCGTGCCAACTTGTTAAAAGATTACTACCTGGCCTCCTCTCTCTCTCTCTCTCTCTCTCTCTCTCTCTCTCTCTCTCTCTCTCTCTCTCTCTCTCTCTCACACATATATATAGCCCCAAGATTTTATATATATAAATATTACACACATATATATAGCTATATATAGATATATTAGTGGGTGTAATATTATATATAAATATATACACATTATATATATAAATATACACACATTATTATATATATATATATATATATATATATATATATATATATATATATATATATATATATATATATATATATATATTGAGAGAGAGTAAGATAGAATGAAGATAAAACAAAACAAGAAATAATAACAAAAACATTTAAGCTTCTCATTCAGATTTCCCATACCATCTATCTCCACTCTACCCAATACGTTCTATATCGCCACCCCATCCCCACCCCCTCTCTCTCTCTCTCTCTCTCTCTCTCTCTCTCTCTCTCTCTCTCTCTCTCTCTCTCGTTCCGGCTCTAATGACTACGTTGTTTCCGTCGAGATGAAAACGATGCCTGGTGCCTCTGATCTCTCAGAGGCGGCCATCACGTCAGCTGATCTCCCCGAGCTCGACGAATCGTTTTAACGCATCTCGAAATCTATTTCCCGTCTTCTCCCCCGGCCTCGGATTTTACGCGCGCGCGCGCGTCCCAAAATTCCACTCCGCGTTTGTTGTCCTCTTTAACGCTTTTAGATGTTTGCTTCTTCATTTCTTCGAGTTGTTTTATTGTTGTTTTAGGAAAGCTAAAAGGAAAACTATTGTGTCGGCTTTGTCTGTCCATCCGCACTTTTTTTCTGTCCGCCCTCAGATCTTAAAAACTAGTGAGGCTAGAGGGCTGCAAGTTGGTATGTTGATCATCCACCTCCAATCATCAAGCATATCAAATTGCAGCCCTCTAGCCCCAGTAGATTTTATTTTATTTAAGGTTAAAGTTAGCCATAATCGTGCTTCTGGCAACGCAACAAGACAACGACACAGGCCACCACGGCCGACTGAGAATTTCATGGGCCGCGGCTCATACGGCATTACACCGAGACCACGTAAAGATAGATCTCTTTTCGGTGGCCTTGATCATGCGCTGTACAGAAAACTCGCTTGCGCCGAAGAAACTTCAGCGCATTTATTTACTTATTTATGTCGTCATTCTAAATTGTTATTATTTTTAGGATTTTTACAGTCGTACGTCTGTGATTTAAGTTATCGGATTTATTCGCGACTCCAGGCGACTATTTCTTGTTGTATTTTCTCTCTTAAATTTTGCGTTTTTCTTTATTTCTTCAAGCCATTTTATTTTTATTTTAGAATTTTTTCTTTATCTCGTCATTCTGTTTTATTATAATTTTTGCGATTTTTACAGACGTACATTTGTGATTCAAGTCTCCGGATTCACACGGAAGTCCGGTTGACTATTACTTTTATTTTCCCCTCTTTCCTTTCGCTATTTGTTTCTTTGTTCTTTCTCTATTTGTTTCTTTGCTCTTTCGCTATTTGTTTGTTTGTTAAGTCCTCAATTATGTTTATATGACAGTTTTGCCATTAAATCTTCTCCTCTTATGCAGACGGCTATTTCTAGTATTTTCTCTCTTA
>NC_089782.1:41188821-41208821 GCF_040412425.1 Macrobrachium rosenbergii
GGACGCTGCAATGAACCTTGAGTTAGGCCTACAGTACACCGCATGAGGTGCACCTCGACGGCACTATCCCCCTTCGGGGGGGAGAAAGACTTATTGAATTGGAAAGCCCCGAAACCAAAGGGGCAGTTGTAGGAATCACGGTGCTTATGCCGACACGGAGAGTACTTCCAGCTTCAGAAATGACGCCCACATACAAAGAAGTAATTACTGGAGTTCGTGAACGACGCTGGAAGGCTCTCCATTACGACTTTGGCGCTTCGTTCCAGGACGTCTGGAACGAGGAATGATGGGATAGGAGGAGGAAGCGGCGGAAAATGGGAATGGATGGAAGTTTGATGTGGGGGAAAATTGAAATGTGGGAAAGATGGTGGTGGAAAGAGAACCGCAACATGATTTAGGATTATATGGAATGTATATGTTTTTTTGAACCTCTTAGAATCTTGAAAAGTAGTTGTTAGTTACCGTTTTAAAATCCTGGCGATAAGAAAAGGATGAATGAAAATGGAAACGCGAAATGGGAAATATGGAAACGAGAGTCACAAATTATTTGTTTATTGACCTTTTCCAGGAATTCAAAGAAAGAGGGGCGAAATAAGAAAATGTCAAAGGGGAATATAAGAAAGATAATCGCAAAATGAATTTGGCTGTCTAGGGCTTGTCAGAGACTTTCCAGCTCTAGTCTATCTGGCTCCTCTTAAATCCTGGAAATGAGAGAACGAGGGAGGAAAATTTATGTGCCGAAAATAATTGGGCAAATGAGAGCCACAATGAAATATGGGTTTCGTGGCTCTTCATTTTCAAGTGGTTATTTACAGATGTTTCCTTATTTCTGGTTATGAGATAAAAAAGGCATATTAATTGAAATATAGATAGAAAATACAGGAACAATAATAACAAGATTACTACTACTCACGGTTGTTCATTTGCCTCCTTTTAATTTTCGGAGAGAGAGAGAGAGAGAGAGAGAGAGAGAGAGAGAGAGAGAGAGAGAGAGAGAGAGAGAGAGAGTGGTAATTAACTGGCATATTTCACGTCATGCCAACATTGTTTAATCGCTTCCCCCGAATAATGTCATTATTAGCTCAGTCGCTCCCAGATTGGTAAAACAATCCATTATTTTAAGCAGTAATATTTTATTCGAAAGTTTTCGAACAGAGACTAGAGCAGAAGTTATCTTTCGCTAATTATTATAACATTTTTTTATTACTTTGTACTTTCCTGTACTCTAACTCCCTTCTTTGTTTTCCTTTTATAGTATCCTATTCATCATTTTTCATTAACTGCTGTTTCATACTTCATGCTAAACAAAACCTTAAACCCTGTCATACTTAAACTATTTCATACTTCATTCTGAACAAGATGATGTACGTTGTTATTCAAAGCCAATTAACTGCTAAATTTACATACTTGATTCTAATCTTGAAGCTATATTAAACTTCATTCTAAACAGGAAGACATTGCATATTTATATCATTCTAAACGAGAAAATACTTCACGTTTAATTATAAGGAAACAGACAGTACTCCACACTTCAAGTATTTCATACTTCATTCTACACGTTAAGTATTTCATACTTCATTCTACACTTTAAGTATTTCATACTTCATTCATACACTTTAAGTATTTCATACTTCATTCATACACTTTAAGTATTTCATACTTCATTCATACACTTTAAGCATTTCATACTTCATCCTACACAGGCATATAGTTCCTCTACTATATGTCTAAACCTTTAAGTATTTCATATTTCATTCTACATAGGCATATACAGTAGTTCTTCCACATTATATGCAGAACCATATCACACTTACTCCAAAGCAAAACATACTCCACACTTCCTCCGTCTAAACCAGAACCGACCTCACGCTTCATTCAAACAAGCAACCGCCCCACAGTTTATTTTTCTGAACAAGAAGCGGTTTCACACTCCATTCCATTTCTCCAGCGCTTCCCTATTACTACCCTGGCTTGTTTCCCCATATTTTCAAGCAAAGCCAGCTCTAATGGCGTCTATTTTCAGCTGGGAAAAGAAGCCGATTACGTCGGGAAAGCAAATAACGATCCGCGTTTATTTTCTCCTGCTCAGAATTAGGTGTGGCTGGGAGAAAACAATATCGCTATCTCAACTGCTTTACTTTCTTATTGCTTTGGTACTTTCTTAGCACTGGGATCTGTGGTTTAAGTTAGTTTTGTTATGCACCTTCTTCTCATGGATATACGTATATATAAACTTACAGAAACACCTCTGTAACACACACACACACACACACTATATATATATATATATATATATATATATATATATATATATATATATATATATATATATATATATATATATATATATACTATATATATATATATATATATATATATATACACACAGTATGTATATATGTATGTATATGTATACTTGAACACACATTTTTAAGTGGGGCGTATATATATGTGTATATATATGTATGTATATGTATACTTGAACACACATTTTTAAGTGGGGCGGTGCCAGATAGCAAAAGCCTTCCTGATCCATAAAAGTCTCCGTGGATGGGATTACTAGCCAATGCTATCCCCGATTCCAAAACATATGGCAACTTATGTAAATTAAAATAATTACATTAAATGCTTCAAAGCCTAATGAAACAAGTAACAATGAAAAACAAGTAAAAAATGCGCTGAAGAAATCAAGTTTTCTATACAGCGTATAATCCTGTATGAAACTCCCAGCCGTGGCCCATAAAACTTTCAGCCACAGCCCGGTGTTGGCCTGTGTTGTTGGCACCTATAGTGCTGCCAGACGCACGATTGTGGCTAAATTTAACCTTAAATAAAATAAAAACTACCGAGGCCAGAGGGCTGCAATTTGGTATGCTTGATGATTGGAGGGTGGATGATCAACATACCAGTTTGCAGCCCTCTAGCCTCAGTAGTTTTTAAGATCTGAGGGCGGACAGAAAAAGTGCGGACGGACAGACAAATAGCCATCTCAATAGTTTTTTTTACAGGAAACTAAAACGTGCAGTTTGTTTCAACTTTTTAAAAAAGGTTATATCCCATACGAGAGTTTACCAGACGAATTTGTTTCCCATATCTGCTTTCATCCGAAAGAAATTATTTCCCCTGAATTCCTCCCCCCCCCCAAAAAAAAGAGTTTTTTCCCAATATCGTTTTTTTCCATAAAGAGATTGCCCCCATGCGAATATTTTCCCCTGAAACGAATTCGCTCCCCACGGAAAATTTTTTTTTTTTACAAATTAGTTTTTTTTTTAAAGAGAGAATTTTCAAAATGAGTTTTCCCTTTTACCAAACCGAAGCCGACGCGGGGGGCTACCAAAGAGGGGGAGGGAGAAGGCAAACAACAAAGGGTGAAACCAATCACAAAAGGCTGTCTGGTAATCTAGTAGAACGCGAAAATCGGGGCCAAAGAGATTTTAATGGAAGCAATTAATCGGCGCAGGAAATTCATTACGTGGATTAAATGCCAGATTCCGCTGCATAACATCGACACTATCCGCGTATCGGACTCCGTAATGACAAGGCCTCTTTCCCAGGGGGTGATTTTGTAATTTATTATATATATATATATATATATATATATATATATATATATATATATATATATATATATATATATATATATATATATATATATATATATATATATATATAGGGCACTGGCGTAACAAGGTGTATGTTTTTATTGTGAGCACATATGTATGTATATTTTTCAGTTTGCCCATAGCGTGTTCTCATTCCAAAGACTAAAAAAGTCGACTTGATATTAATAGCCACTTTTTGTGGTAATTGTTTTTGTTTTAAATATTTGAGAAATACAGATATGTTATAATAATAATTTTAGAGCATTATTAGCAAAATTTATTGTTTTCCAAAAACATGCTTTATCATGTGTTTTCATTGTGTTCATTAACATTTATATATTATATATATATTGTATTGTATATATGACAAAACATACTATATGATTTTTGCATATATATATATATATATAAAATATATGATTCATTTTTATCATTTTTCTTTTATATTTATATATATTATTATAAATTTTTTAACACAAAAAACGGCGTGATTTATATACCATCATGAATATTTCAGTTTGGGCAAATGTTCCAAAGGTAAAGTCGACTTGAATTAATCCAATATTTGAGAGCATACAATTGCCACTGCAGGAATATCCCTAATTACCATGTATGTGGTACCGTATATATACAGATATATATACATACATATATATGTATATATACATATATACATATGCCGTATATATTTATATATTTGTGTCTTAACACATATTCACTGTACTTCTCAAACCAATATAAACTGAAACCAATATAAACTCAAACCAACATAAACTCAAAACAAAATAAACTCAAACCAATATGTGTCTTAAATCAAACTTCTCAAACCAATATAAACTCAAACCAAAAAACTCAAACCAAATAAACTCTCAAACCAATGTCAAATCAAACCAACATAAACTCAAAACAAAATAAACTCAAACCAACATAAACTCAAAACAAAATAAACTCAAACCAACATAAACTCAAAACAAAATAAACTCAAACCAAAATAAACTCAAACCAATATAAACTCAGATAACAGCCATTGCATCAATCGCTACCGTCACCTCTCTGAAAGAGTAGAACATGACCTTGGAACACCTTTTTCTTAATTTTGCTTCTCATTTATTTTATTGGCAACGGATAAAGGAGAATTTGACGCCATTAAACCTCATAATTAAGCTCCCCTGAAAGGAGCTCAGAGCTTATTGCTTGACGATGATCATTCTTCTTCTTTAATTAGCTTTCTCGAAGCTCACGCGTTCGTTTCTCTGTGATGCCGTTCCTCCACCCTCTTCTCTCTCTCTCTCTCTCTCTCTCTCTCTCTCTCTCTCTCTCTCTCTCTCTCTCTCTGTATGTTTATTTCCTGGTATCCGACTGTTTTCCTATCCGTTTATTTTCCAAACAGACACATGTATATATACTGTGTATATATATGTTTTCCTATCATCATTATCTCTTATCCAAACAGACACATATATATATATATATATTATACATAATATATATATATATATATATATATATATATAAATACATATATATATATATATATATATATATATATATATATATATATATATATATATATATATATATATATATATATATATATATATATATATATACCCAAAGCATTTATTAGTTTGTTTTCTTTTATTATCTCTCGACAAATTCTGATCTCACTAATTTAGAAAGTAATATACCTATCTTTAACAAAATTTTATTTCTTATAGAGTATTCCTAGATGGAACGTTAGTCCATATGTGAAGAAAGAAAGATCAGTGGTTTGTGGACTGCTTTGATGTCACCTTTCTTGAAAGGAAAGATTTTTCTTTAAAGTCACCTAACTACCAGGTACCTAATTAACTGCTTAATGTACCTGTGCCTAACTTGCACATATAAGTTTTAGTAAGACACATGCTCCCAGTGCCCGACCAGATAGTCTTCTGTGCCTAACACAGTAAACTTTTGCATACATCAGCCTAAACAGGACGAGAAAAAGCTGCTATTAGGAAACAAATAGAGGGGTTGGCAAATTCTGGAGCCACCTCCGCAAAGAGCGTAGGGAGAATTGGGTGGCGTGTTGAATTCTGAGAATCTGAATTAAAGACACGCTTCGCCAGTTCAAGACAAGGCGTAAGGAGATCAACTGAAATCAGATGATAAAAACAGAACGAGATAAGGTTCGCCAGTTTAAGACAAGCTGATTAACAGCTCTAAGGGCTGGCCCGAGATTAGACTTCTTTTACGTGGCTAAGAGCCAATTGGATACAACGGGACCTACAGCTTACTGTGGAATCCTGACCCAGAAATGAATTTCCATCACCAGAAATAAATTCCTCTAATTCTTCATTGTGTGAGGTTCGCTACCTCACGACAGGAGTTGCTGTGATGGGAATATTCTCAAATTGTTTGTGTGTGTATTGTAAAATATCAAGTGTACTCAATATGAAAATTTCACATTGTAACATATCAACGAAAATTGATAATATATTTATTCTCTTCTTCATCCCCATCGCTATCCCAAATCTGAGGGGTCTTTTCCAACTATTTCACTCAAAAGTATTTTCATATCAATGAAAATTGATAAAGATAAATAAACATACAATTAGTACCATAATAACCAGCTAAAAAAAAAAAAACCAGCAAAAGGAAGAATCAAGAAAGAGTCAAGCAGCCATAAGAAACCAGCGAGCAAGCGCGCGCAGAGATCGAAGAGGGGAAACCGCCCCCCGCCCCCGCCCCTACACCGGACGATTAAGATGACATTCGCCACGAATCTGATCCGTTGCCGGGCAGGAAATGAATAAATGGCTTAAAAAAAGTCTTCGGTTAATGCAAGATGATTATGGTGGACTTTTGCGCCGTAAGTTTGAGCTCAAGTAGAGGGCAAGGAAATTTCCCCGGGGGATTACGCCTAAATTATTACTGCCAGGGAAATTGGCTTCGAGTTGAAAAGAAGCCCAGAAAACCAAATTTTATTTTTTTCCAGAAATTTTTGGGGCCATGTGCTTTCTGCACGAAATGCCACGAACCCGATTCCTGTGTTGCAATGCATTTAGAAATTTTATTTCAATCTTCAGGGCATGGGGCTCAGAACAGAATATAGGATTTAGGCCAAAGACCAATCACTGGTCACTCAGCGCTGAAAGGGAAATTGACAATAAGAGGGTTTGAAAAGGTGTAACAGGAGGTAAACCTCGCTGTCGCACTGTGAATCAATTGTTAGAGAAGGTGGAAAGTCAGATGGAAATAAGAGAACATGAACCGAGGTGCAGTAAAAGGAATTTAAGAGGTTGCAGATACGGGCCGAAGGGACGCTGCAAAGGCCCTTAAGTAATGCCTACAGTGCACCACGTGAGGTGCACTGACGGCACTCCCCCCCACCCCCCCTCCACTTCGGAGGTGGGTCTCACGGTTACGTGCAAGAATGAAAATAATGAAGAAAACACCAAAAATTAAACTGCTATTTAGCGAAATGTTCAAATATTCAACAGCTGAAGAGACTATTAACTTGTACAACATCCTTCCTTGGCAAAAGAATCAAATGACTGTGGACAAATGAAAAGATGGAGCTAAGAATATACAAAAAAAATAAACAAGCCTAAAATATATAAATAAATTAAACAAAAACTACGGAAAGAAATGAAAAATAAAATATTAGAGAAAACACTAATATAAAAAAAAGCTAAGGGGTGCAATATTGAAGATATTTGAAGTCGCAGGTGGAGGACGAACTGCAATCAGTCGTACTCCAGAGGGAAAATTGTCGTGACAAGGATAAAGAAATAACATGAATATAAAAAAGAGCAATAAGAGTTGCAATACTTTAGTTGCTTTTGTAAATAGTAAAAATGAATACATTTTAATCAGCAGTGTTCTTGAGTGAAAATGACTGACGATTGATGAAATAATAGAACAGTAATACAATAATGGTCTTGACTGACATTAGGAAAGACCATGTTCAGGAAATTCACGTTCCAACAAATGGTCATGCAAAAAAAATTCTTTACAAAAAACCAATAAATAAATAAAAATAAATAAAAATAAAAAATTATAGAAAATTAAAGATACTCGAATACTGAAATAAATCTAAATAAGCTTAGGGCCAACCAGAAAGAAACGTATATAGTACCACTAACAAATTATCAATGCACTTTAATTGAACCTACACTTTGTTGATTGTCATGCCTCTCTGTGACCCATTACCGCATAAACCAGACTTTGCTCAAGGCCAGTAGCGTCAAGCATTCACTGGTGGTCACCCATCTAAAATATGACCAGGCTCAATGACTTCATTATTCCTGTAGATTTAAATCAAACTCAGAGCTCAAAAATGACAAAATAAATATTTCTGGGAGCCTCGGATTACCTGTTATGCCACCTCTTCTCATTTATTCTGAAGACGACAGCAATCCGCTGACTGCTAGGCTCAGCGACTGTCACTTTCCCCCTATGAAGCTTTAGAACTCTCTTCCTACTCCCGTTTCCCCAAACGTCTCCCATCGGTGTTCAAAAACCACTATGTTAATATCACACTTTGTTTTTTTTTTTGTTTGATTCAGGTCTAAGCTTGAAAAATGCATTGGCTCTCCACTATGTTATTCTCTATCTCTCTCTCTCTCTCTCTCTCTCTCTCTCTCTCTCTCTCTCTCTCTCTCTCTCTCTCTATATATATATATATATATATATATATATATATATATATATATATATATATATATATATATATATATATAAAATTATATATAATATACACATATTATATATATTAAATATATATATATATATATATATATATATATATATATATATATATATATATATACATATGTATGTATATATATTTCTATACATATATATTTATAAACACATACATACATACACAAACAACAAGACTGAACCCCAAAAGACAGCAGCCAATTAACAACAGGTTGGTAAACACACACACTCGCACACACACACACACACAAACATTAAACAAATTAGGGACGTCGTAAAGTCGTGTACCTATACATATTTCTCCCGGTAATGGAAAAAATTATGGAATTTATTACGGTAAATTCTAAATAAACAATTATAAATAAACATATAACGTCTCGTTAACTAGGGGTCCAAATTAAGGATTCAATTTTTATTGTGACTCGAAGGTTCACAAGAGGAAGAGGAGGAGGAGGTGACTGTATATACAGAGGGTGATGAGCAAAAGGAAATAAATAATAATAATAATAATAATAATAATAATAATAATAATAATAATAATAATTTAATTTTTTCTTATTATTATTTAATTTTTTCGTGGAGTATTATCAGTGATGTTTAACTCTTCTGTTTAAAAGGTTACTAAAGGTTTGCTGCTGATTATATTAAAGAAAATAACGCTAGTGTTCAGATCTCTCTCTCTCTCTCTCTCTCTCTCTCTCTCTCTCTCTCTCTCTCTCTCTCTCTCTCTCTCTCTCTCTCTCTCTCTATATATATATATATATATATATATATATATATATATATATATATATATATATATATATATATATATAGATATAAATTATTATCATTATTATACATATACAGATATAAATTATTATTATCATTATTAATACACATACATATATACAGTATATAATATATATATATATATATATATATATATATATATATATATATATATATATATATATATATATATAATTTGCAACATAACCTTCCTTAAGATTTCTCGGAAGCAAAAAAAAAAAAAGGAAAGTAAATAAAACACAAACGAACAGAGGCACCTCCCACAAGAACAATTACACACGTATGATGTGAGGGTATGCCCTTCCGCGTCACTGCTCGCGGTCACGGGATAATTGTTGCAACAAACGAGGACAGTGTTACGTCACAGGAACAGGGGAGGATCGCGGGTAAACAACGTCCCCTGTTTGGGAACGAAAATAATCTGATTACCCTCGAGCGTGTGATCACCGCATCATTATCGCCAGGATCATGGCGGCATTTCCGTCACTTTTTCTTGAGTCTGGTCGCTTGTCTGTTTCTGTTTCTCTGTGTCTGTTATCACAGATCACTGCAAAGCCTTCCCCCTTCCCCCTCTCCCCCTCCCCCTCCCACCTCCTTCGCCTCTCTCTCTGTCTGTATGTCGGTCTGTCTGTCTGTCTGTTCAAGTCTGTGTCTGTTTAACAAGGACTTAATTTCTCTCTCTCTCTCTCTCTCTCTCTCTCTCTCTCTCTCTCTCTCTCTCTCTCTCTCTCTCTCTCTCTCTCTCTGTATATATATATATATATATATATATATATATATATATATATATATATATGCATATATATATATATAATTATATATATAATTTATATACATATATATTTTATATATATACATATATATATATATATATATAAATTATATATATAATTTATATACATATTTATTTTATATATACACATATATATATATATATACATATATATATATATATATATATATATATATATATATATATATATATATATATATATACATTATATATATATATGTAGATATATGTATGTATACGTATATTATATATACTGTACATATATATAAAATATATATATATATATATATATATATATATTATATATATATATATATATATATATATATATATATATATATATATATATATATATATATATATATATATATATATATATATATATGCACGGAATACACATGCAACCTTTTAATTAATCTTCATAGAGGCTAAGATAATCTCCTCTCTCTCTCTCTCTCTCTCTCTCTCTCTCTCTCTAAGGGTGATTCCCCGAGCTTATACAATAGTGCCGTGATTGACAGTCAAATCAGTGGCTCTATAAGCTGTGTGACGCACGGGAAATAGAAAAAATAAAAAATTCATGATAAGCGCTCTTTGCTCTATCAAAGACTTTATGCTCTTAGGGGCACAAGCACATACACACACAATAATATATATATATATATATATATATATATATATATATATATATATATATATATATATATATATATATATATATACATATATATATATATATATATATATATATATATTATATATATATATATACATATACATGTATACATATACACACACAACTATACCCACGCAATAACTTACTGGCATTTTTGCTTTTAACTTTCAAGTATATGAAGAAACATAGCCAGAATATTTGCATAATAAGTTAACAAATAATACAAAATTATAATCACTGGGCAAGGGGAAGCCAAATTGGACATCGAAGAACTTTAGCTGATGTTCCTGGGCTGGGCAAGGAATGTAAGTTTTCTTGTCCATCTGGAATTTCCGGTAAAACTAAATATTCAGAAACTAACAGCGTATTATTAAGCCAAATAAAAACAGCAATAAAGTAGAAATCTTTAAATGAATAAAGGCAGAACGAGGAGCGAATTGTCGGGAAAATAAAAAAATAGAGGCGAATTCTCAGAAAAAACTAAAAAAACTAAAAAAAAATAGTTGCGAATTGTCGGAAAAAACGAAAAAACTAAAAAAACTAGAGGCGAATTGTCGGAAAAAACGAAAAAACTAAAAAATAGAGGCAAATTGTCTGAAAAAAACGAAAATATATAGAGGCGAATGGTCGGAAAAAATGAAAAACTAAAAAATATACAGTCGAATTGTTGGAAAAAACGAGAAAAAAAAAAAAACAGTGGCGAATTGTCGGGAAAAAACAAAAAACTAAAAAAACTAGAGGCAAACTGTCGCAAAAAAAATAGAGGTGAATTGATTAAAAAACTAAAAATATAGAAGCGAATTATCGGAAAAAAGAAAAAACAACAAAAAATATAGAGGCGAATTGCCTGAACAAAACAAAAAAAAAAAAATAAAAATGGAGGCGAATTGCCGGAAAAAAACGAAAAAATACTAAAAAAACTATATCGCTGGCCAGAGCCCTGGCATATTTCCAAAAGCGCAATCTATGATTTTCCCAGTTTCAGGTGGTTAAGCGAGAGGACACTAATGCGATTATTTCCTTTTTCCCGTCATCAGTCATCTTCGGGACTCCTAGATCATCCCCGGACCTACTCGTAATAAATCGGGTGATGGGTCCCTAGTCACTAATACCCGTAGGATAATAAACCACTTATATTATTACTGAATAATTTCATCATAGGATTTATTGTTAAGTTTTTCACAGACATTCTATGGATTGCGATAATTAGCTGGAACATGGAAGCCAGGAGAGATTCCCAAACCTTGGCAGCAGAGGGAAGGAATGAGTCTGAAACCTGTCTAACACGAGGATTACTGGTGTTTCCCAGAATCAATGTGGGAAGAGGTGGCGTGGAAGGTGTTACGATGAACTAAGTAAGAGCTTCTTCTATCAGGTATTACCGAAAAATCTCACGAGATAATCCTTCAAACAGCAATATCCTTAACTGGTCATAAATAGATCAGGTTGTTGAACATCTCATAATCCTACCAACAATCTACGGAATTATATCCCTGCCCACGCCTCCCCCGTTACCTATAATCGTCCCCCTTTCAAGAGGCGTTGGTATCTCTTCCTTAAAGGTTAAGATCCTATTTTTCTTACCCCTTATGCTTCCTTAAGGCCAGGGTTACAAAATGACATCAAATTACTGTCAGGACGGCTTTCTGGGGGAAAACATCGAGTCAAAAGTTTTATCGGAGCTCTCTCTCTCTCTCTCTCTCTCTCTCTCTCTCTCTCTCTCTCTCTCTCTCTCTCTCTCTCTCTCTCTCGTCGTTACTACACGTCCGTCAAAATATCTGCTGAGAAATAACACTGGAGCATCGATGAAGTTGCCTGAGGGAATTGATGTTACCTTGAAAACAATGACGTCGATTGACATTAAAAAAATATATAATTTTTCCAAGCGCTTTACATTCTTATTAGCAACAACCGCTGCAAGTCATTAAGAGAGTGTCTGTTATCATGTATTCACAATAATTGAGAGTTAAGTAGATTTTTAATTAACGCTATTTTGGGTTGAATGAGCACACGTGTACTCTGGTTCAGCAATTAAATTTGCGAGATGCAGAGGCCGATGGAACTGGATGTAAATGAAGAGGGAGGAGTAGGAAATTGAGAGAGAGAGAGAGAGAGAGAGAGAGAGAGAGAGAGAGAGAGAGAGAGAGAGAGAGATAGATAATAATTTTAATGAAAGGATTCAAACAGATAATGACTTTATAGGACAAGGTGGTTTTGTATAAATTTATGTCTTGCGCATGCATATATACATACATACATACATACATACAATACATACATACATACATATTATATATAACATGAATTCAGGTACACCTAAAAGACAGGATCTGTGTTACTTCGTCAAAATATTTGAATTCGATAGGCAGGTGTACGCAGGAGCAGAAACAATTACTTAGCCTTCATGGTAGCACAGTGGTTAGGGATCAGCAGTTGCCTGCTCTTTAAGTCAGTTTTATTAAATATCTCCTTTTCTGGAATTCAAGATCTTCAGTGAAAAATACACCAAATATTAAGAAACCACAAAGTAAAGATTATATTTTGCGGCCAGAATTCAAGATCTTCAGTGGAAAATACATGCAAATATTAAGAAACCACAAAGTAAAGATTATATTTTGCGGTCACTTTACAGCAGGCGCCCGCTCACAAACATTCGCGCACAATCGAGTCAGCACACAAACACCTGAGCATTAATGTGTTGATAACTGTTTACACGGACCCATTTATGCTCAAACCTTGCCAAGAACGCCTCGTGCCACAATGATGCTAAATCGAGCGATGCTCAAATCCTCAAATACTCGAACGTGAAGAGAAGCAGCATCAGACGGGCGAGAGATAACTCCAATACTCCAGAATGAAGGGAATCAGCTTCAGCATCAAGGGAGAGAGAGAGAGAGAGAGAGAGAGAGAGAGAGAGAGAGAGAGAGAGAGAGAGAGGAGGGGGAAGGGTTACGTACCATTGCCATGAGAGAGAGAGAGAGAGAGAGAGAGAGAGAGAGAGAGAGAGAGAGAGAGAGAGAAGGTTACGTAACAGTGCCATGAGAGAGAGAGAGAGAGAGAGAGAGAGAGAGAGAGAGAGAGAGAGAGAGAGAGAGAGAGTTACGTACCAATGCCATAAGAGAGAAAGGGTTACATACCAATGCCATGAGAGAGAGAGAGAGAGAGAGAGAGAGAGAGAGAGAGAGGGTTACGTACCAGTGCCATGTGTGTGAGAGAGAGAGAGAGAGAGAGAGTTACGTACCAATGCCATAAGAGAGAGATAGGGTTACATACCAATGCCATGAGAGAGAGAGAGAGAGAGAGAGAGAGAGAGAGTTACGTACCAATGCCAAGAGAGAGAGAGAGAGAGAGAGAGAGAGAGAGAGAGAGAGAGAGAGTTACATACCAGTGCCATGCTCACCTGTAGTAATTCTCTTTCTCTCTCTCTCTCTCTCTCTCTCTCTCTCTCTCTCTCTCTCTCTCGCTGGACTTTCCCGATCTTGGACGCAGTGTGTGTTTGCTCAGGTGATCCGAATTTGAATCACTTTGGCTCTAATGGCGATGACCGTAATATTCGCCCGGGAAACTCCCAAAGGAACGACTCGATGGGGAACTGAGGAAGGTAGAAGATGTGGAAATTGGGGGCGGGGAATCTGACTGATGGAAGGAGGTAGATGATGGGGGAATGTGATGAAAGATGGCGAAGGAGGGGAAATGGAAGAGAGGATATGAAGACAAATTAAGGGGAGGGATATTAGGCGCTTAAGTGACAAGAAGTTCCAGACGACTAAGAGGTGAATAATTGGGGAAGCAGAAGGGTGGGGAAATGGGGAATTTTGACCGATTGCTTCATTATATGATGAAGGTGGGGAATGGGGAAAAATATGATTGAGACAAATTACGAGGAGAGACCCGGATTTCTCAAGAGGTCGTTCATTAAGGCTTCGTGAAATTATGTAACTTTAGCAACTATACGAATAAGGGATTTTGGGTTCATGCTGAAGTGTCAATAATTTATTAAACAAAATTTCTCGCGTTTTTTAGTTTTCTGTCAAAGAAAATTATTGTGCCGGCTTTGTCTGTCCGTCCGCACTTTATTCTGTCCGCCCTCAGATCTTAAAAACTACTGAGGCTAGAGGGTTGCAAATTGGTATGTTGATCATCTACCCTCCAGTCATCAAACATACCAAATTGCAGCCCTCTAGCCTCAGTAGTTTTTATTTTTATTTAAGGTTAAAGTTAGTCATAATCGTGCTTCTGGCAACAATATAGGATGGGCCACCACCTGACCGTGGTTAAAGTTTCATGGGTCGCGGTTCGTACAACATTGTACCGAGACCACCGAAAGATAGATCTATTTTTGGTGGTCTTGATTATACGCTGTAGAGAAAACTCGTTTGAACCGAAAAAACTTAGGCGCATTTTTTACTTGATTTTTATTTTTTTAATTGATAACTAATCTGCATAGATAAGTGCTGCCTGACGTACTTTTAGAAAATAATCCCTTCGTGCATGTGCCACCATAGGGCCTGTATGTCAGTTTCTTTGTTCCTCCGTGTGCATGCTACACACGCACACACACAACGCACACACTCACACACACACAAAATAAGTTTGCCATACCGGTGGTCGCTCGACAGGAGGGGTCAATCAACAATGGGCAGGGTCACTGCTTAGATAGGTAACCACTAACAAAAGACATATGGCATCAACACATAAACCCCTTGATCATTCCTTTGGCATGAAAAAAAAAATATATATATATACGTATATATATATATATATATATATATATATATATATATATATATATATATATATATATATATATATATATATACATATATATTCGCTTGTATGCCTGTTCCATCAAAAGTAAAAGGTTGTTCTTCACGAACGATATGAGCAGGGGAATGCCACCTGGGCCATAATGAACGGAGGAAGCAATGACACTGACAACCTAATCATTTCAACTGGCCCAAGCCTGATGATGACAAAGTAATCTAAAAAGAAAGAGGGTGAGATGGTTGGTAATAATTCCAAAGAATGAAGAGGGGCGAAGGTAATTATTCTTTTCCTGTTTAGAGAAGTTAAGTATTGGACCACGTAACGGGGTAGTGCCGTCAGTGCGTCTCATGCGGTGCACTGTAGGCATTACTAAAGGTTTTCTGCAGCATTCCTTCGGCCACTAGCCGCTACCCCTTTCATTCGTTTTACTGTACCTCCATTCATATTATCTTTCTTCCATCTTGCTATCCACCCTCTCCTAGCCATTATTTCGTAGTGCAACTGCGAGGTTTTCCTCCTGTTTAACCTTTCAAACCTACCTACTCTCATTCTAATTTCCAGCAGTGAATGACCTAATAGGTCCCAGTGCTTGGCCTCTGGCGTAAAATCTATATCCCATCCCCCACCCCCATAGTATAGGAAAGGAAAGAATCTTAATGGTTAATTCTTTCAATTATTTCTGGATTTATCCTTTTTAAAGAATGATCAACTAACTGCATGAACTGAGGACCAGGGTGTGTCTGGTACTGGGCGGGCGACGCCAAAATGGGCACAAGGCGTATTTCCTTGTCAGGATCTATCCGTCTACCCACGGATATCTTTTCGGATTGAAAACTGTGAAAGGAGACAGAAACAAGCGGATATCGCCTTTCCCAAGGAGGATATGACGCGGATATTGATACGCTGTCAATTGACAAAGGGAAAAGAAAGTATTCTACGCGAACAGAATCAAAGAAACGCAGTTTCCGTTAATCAAGGACCGAGAAAATATAGTGTACTTCGCCCCTCTTTATCACTTTTGTCCTTCCCCCTTTTTTATCAGGTTTATGTCCTTTTCCTTCCTATATAAACTCTACGTTCTTTCCCATACTCTTATCAAGACTGTGTTCTTCCCCCTTACTTTATCACCTCTTTGTCTTGAACCCTTCTTTATCGACTTCATGTCCTTCCTGATCCTTTATCAACTTTCCCTGTCTGTCACAATTCATTGTCAATTTATGTCTTTCCCAGTTCATTACTAATTTATATCCTCCATCTTTCTTTATCAACTTAGTTTCCTTTTCCCTTATTCATCATATTTTCTTCGGGTCTAGCTAATTAAGGGCATGGGTCGTCCGTTCCATCGGCCTCTACATGAAAAATACTAAAAAAAGTAATATACTTACAAATGGCACATCACCTAAAACCTTCATAAACTAATCAAATTAAAAGTAATTAATTTTTCATTAGCGTTTGGTCAAATGTCAAGTCTTCCTCGCAAGATATATATTTTAATATTTTTCATCATTTCATTAACTAACTGAATGAATGATAAAAGAGAAATAAGATTTTATTAATTCCTGATTACATTAATAAATGCAATATCAGCTTCCGTGACCATGGTCATTGTAATGCCAACTTGAAATATAAGATTAATGAATCAGTCTCTTCTGAATATATTCTGTTTATTGAAGCTCATACCCAAAATATTAAGTAATATTCAAAACCTGAGAAAAAAAAAAAACTTGGGAGAACTTTATATGGCCATATCCTAGAATTTTCAGACCACCTCCTCCTCCTCCTCCTCATTATTATTAGTAACAGTAGCAGTAATAATGATAGCAGCAGTAAACTTTTCCTTAATATGTACTGGTATCATAATTGTAAATGTAGTTTTCTACTACAACAAATAATAACAATAACACAAAATACACAATCATTATAATATAAATAAGCATTGATATCGCCTAAGTAAATACCATTTTTTACTGCTGCTACTACTACTACTACTGCTACTACTACTACTACTACTACTACTACTAATAATAATAATAATAATAATAATAATAATAATAATAATAATAATAATAACAATAACAGAAAAAACAATTATAATACTGTTAACATATACTGGTATCATCATTGTAAATCTAATTTCCTATTAAGACTAATAATGATCCGAGAAAAAACAACAATAATAACACTAATATTATTATTATTAGTAATTCTTAGTGACATCATCAATATCATTCCAACAAACACCCTCTCTCCACTGTCACTGCCTTTAGCATAATTACTATCATTAACAGAGACGCGAAATGAACAGCCGCCCCCCTCCCCACCCCCACAGCCAAAGATGACGAAGTCTGACCCCTGCTCGACAGGTGATCAGAATTTAATTAATACATTATGACGCGAATAACGAACGAGCTCCTCCGCCTCCCATCCCCGCCGAGAGATGGCGCTGGCGTTAATTAAAGAAAACGAGATGTCAGGAACAAGGAAGTCACTTGACGTCAATTGACGAGGCAAAATTACAGTAGATGCAGGAAGATGATATATGTTTGGGGGAAGATACTGACGCGGGTGGAGAAATGGAGAAAGGAGAGAATTATTACCGGAGACAAAGTGACAATATCTGTTTGCAGGAAGGTGCGAGATGCTGGGGTGATAATAATAATAATAATAATAATAATAATAATAATAATAAATAATAATAATAATAATAATAATAATAATAATAATAATTGTGGTGCTTGCTCAGAATATAAAATTAATGAATTAATCTCTTCTGAATGTATTCTCTTCATTAAAGCTGATGCTTAAAATATTACGTAATGTACAAAACCTAAGAAGAAACTTGGGAGAACTTTATATGGCCCTATCCTAGAATTTTCAGACATTATTATTATTATTATTATTATTATTATTAGTAGTAGTAGTAGTAGTAGTACAATTTTCCTTAATATGTACTGGTATCACAATTATAAAGTTAATTTCCAACTTCTAATAATAATAATAACACATAGACACAATTACTATATTATTAATACGTACTGATATCATCACTGTAAATATAACTTACTAATACTATCATTAATAATAAGAGAAAAATTAATTAACAATGACGGCTTGTAACGTAATTAGTTATATTGGTTATGACAAGATTTATCAAATGATATCGTAACACAACGGCTGTGACCCTCATTATTAAAAATAATAATCACTAGCCCTCATTGATAATGTTATTATAGCACCGTACGAAAGTTATAAGGGTTGTGATAATATTTATCAAATGACAAGTAATACAAAAGCTATTACTACAACAATAACAACAACAACTACTACTACTACTACTACTACTACTACTACTACTACTAATAATAATAATAATAATAATAATAATAATAATAATAATAATAATAATAATAATAATAATAATAATAATAATAATAAAAAGCCGATACTAAAAACAGAAAAAATCAAATATCTCTAAAGAAAAGTGATAAAGCGTGTTTTGATTTCAAAGAATACATCGACCATTGCCAATACTGTCACTAATACTGATAATAACTAAAAAAAAACTTTCACTGAAAATAAAAATAAACAATCAAATATCAATAAAAAAAAACTCAAAGAAAAACAAAAATCAACTATCTGTTAAAGAAAAAGGGATAAAACGTGTTTTGATTCCGAATACCGGTGGCTTCCTGGACAAGCAGCACGATGATGGGATAATGACGGTTCTCTCTTTTGACGTTCCAGTATTTCCACCCTGATTTCCACGCCGCGGACTGATTCGAATAAAATTTCGACTGTCAGTCACGGACGAGGGTGCAAGGATAAACACCAAGAAGTTGGTGTGTCGGGTGTGTAGGTGATGCATGGGTACGTACGTACACGTACACATACACACACAAATATCTATATATATATATATATATATATATATATATATATATATATATATATATATATATATATATATATATATATATATATATATATATATATATATATATATATATATATATATATATATATATATGTATGTATACATATATATATATATATATATATATATATATATATATATATATATATATATATATCTATATATATATATTCAGCTGAGGCCACATTTAAAATTAAAGAAGGAAATACCAACCAGCCTCGTGTTATTTCAGAGCATTTTCAAGGTGTCAGATTGTACCTTGAAAATGTGTTGGAAGAACGCGTGAGCATTTGGTAATTCCTTCTTTTATTTTAACTAAACTGTTGTCGCATGTTAATAGGTCTCAGCTGAATATTTTGTCGCATGTTAATAAGTGACGTGTATATACATACATACATACATACATACATACATATATATATATATATATATATATATATATATATATATATATATATATATATATATATATATATATATATATATATATATATATATATATATATATATATGGTAGCACTGCCTGCAGGAAATTGCAACGGATCTCATCAGGATTAAGGCAGGCGGAAATCATTTCACTCGGATCTTTGCATCTGGTGCTCAGCCAAACGTCCTACTTAACAGGGGGCGTGTGTTTGTGTATGTGTCGGAGAGAGGACAAGTAATTCGGTCACAGATTTTCGTTATTTCAAATGAACTTTGACATTTCAATGGGTGCGTCACTTCGGC
>NC_089782.1:41213821-41218821 GCF_040412425.1 Macrobrachium rosenbergii
ATATGTATATATAAATATATATATATATATATACATATATATATATATATATATGTATATATAATATATATATACATATATATACAATATATGTATATATATATATACGTACGTACATACATGCATATATACATATATTATATATAATACATGTTTCTATTTGTTCCACTAAGCAAAGTGCTTATGGAACACTCTAATGAAAACATATTTCAGATCGAAGAAAAAACTTGAAATATAAACTTTATAAAGGAAATAATTAATCATTCTACGTTTAGGGTGAGTGAGAGGATAGTTTTCATACCAAGATGCATACACCGATACGCAGAATTATAAACAGATATCAACCACAGAAACAAGAGAGAGAGAGAGAGAGAGAGAGAGAGAGAGAGAGAGAGAGAGAGAGAGAGAGAGAGAGACCTTCTGTTTTCTTGCTCACGAAAACAGATGCGTTAACTTATACATGAACATATGAACAGATAACAAACAAACGCAGAGAGAGAGAGAGAGAGAGAGAGAGAGAGAGAGAGAGAGAGAGAGAGAGAGAGAGAGAGAGATTCTGTTTTCTTGTTCACGAAAATAGATGCATTAACATGTACATAAACATATAAACAGATAACAAACAGATACAAGAGAGAGAGAGAGAGAGAGAGAGAGAGAGAGAGAGAGAGAGAGAGAGAGAGAGAGAGAGAGAGAGAGAAGGACGCTGAGCCCGAGACAGCTATTATTTGGAGTCAGGAAACACCGATATTTTCCGTGCACATCAGTGCTCCGGCACAATGACACCGCAAGAAAAAGACACATTACAGGAAGGTTGCAAACGGTGTATCACCCGATGACGAAAATCCTACCCACTACTACATTGACCGGGGGCGTGCGGAGAGAGAGAGAGAGAGAGAGAGAGAGAGAGAAAGTGGAGCAGTGGTGGGTGGATTTCACAACACTGAAAGGGATATGTGTATACTGTTTATATATATATATATATATATATATATATATATATATATATATATATATATATATATATATATATATATATATATATATATATATATATATATATATCTGTTCAGTAGTATGCAAGTGTATACACGAAGGCCACACAGAGAAACTGCAAGCAAAGTTGTGGAAATCCCTGCAATATCGGCAACATGGAAACCTACATTATTCCAGTCTTTTTGTTCGCCTTCCAACAAAACGAATATTCCCGGACTGGTCTTGAAAAACACAGAAACAATGGAAGAACGCCTGAAATAAAAAAAAAAAAGAATAAAACTGTGAAAAATCGAACGGGTTTCTGACGGATGAAAATAAAAAAAAAGAAAAGGAGAAATACAGGGAAGAATACTGGAGTAAGGGCATAAAGAATCAGGAAGTTAGCAAAAAAAAAAGGGGGCCGATTTAAAAGGCCAGCGAAAATAGAAAAAAAAGAACAAGACAGAACGCTGGAAAAATTGAATAATGAAACAAGGGGTCTTCACACAGATGTAAGGAAATAAAACAGTAGGAAAATTAATAGGTGAGAAAAGGTAGAGGGGAGGAATATGACGACAACAGTCCAGAGTGAAAGAGCAATTGACGATAACCGTTTTTCATTCTTTTTCTTTGCGTTCTTTCGCAAGCAGGTTACGCTTACGCCAGGGCCTCTTTGGAAATTTGCTTTCCTTTTAAATAAAAAATCTCATGAAAGTTAACGATAAAATTTCAGTGAAATATCTTCGAAATGATTTTGTTCTCGTATATTCGTTAATATGTTGCGTTATTCGTTTTGAATGAACAGCACAGGTCGTGAGTGAAATCATAACAGTAAATCAACGTGGGAATAATTAGTGAGAGTTTGTGTAATTAGCTGCTTTAAGGAAGACACAATATTTAAAGACTGCAGCAGAAATATATATATATATATATATATATATATATATATATATATATATATATATATATATATATATATACATACATACATATATATATATATATACATATATATATTTATATATACATATATGTATATATATACTTATATTATACTGGCTTGCGCATAATTTCAATTATAAATTATACATTATCCACGACAAAGCACAGAGAGAGAGAGAGAGAGAGAGAGAGAGAGAGAGAGAGAGAGAGAGAGAGAGAGAGAGAGAGAAATATATATTTCCGAGTAGAAGTCTCAATGCAATTTGGAAATGAGTCCTCCCTTACCCCTCCCTTCCTCTCTCCTTCTCCCCACCCCACCCCACCCACCAACATCTTCATCTGTGTAATGAGCGCCTGCATAGAAATGCATTTTGCTAAACGCAAGAATAAAAATGTCCACAAAGAGACTGAGCAAGATAAAGGGACGAATCCCCGCCCCGCCCCCGACCCCCCAGCCGGAAAATTACAAGAATACAAGAGAGTACAGTTTTTATTCTCCATCAGGAAGAAGAATTCTACAAGAATATGACTTTTCTCCAACTTCCGAGACAGATCATTGTTATTATTCTAAAAATGATTTTGATTACCATAATGTTCGGTAAGAACTGTTATCGTTAACCCTTCCTTCAGTGCTGAAAAACGAGACTACGACAGAATGCGGTTGGAGTTCCCTAACATGAACGGTTCATTGTTCCAATAAAACTGATGTCTGCTCTGAATGGTTTTCATCAGACTTATTCACCCATTTGTTCTTGGTAGGATTAAAACCAAGTACAATGATCCCGTCCTTACAAAGAATCCATATCTGAGGTATGATTAGCAACGAATTTGAAAGGATTTTCCATGAAATGAAGATATGTTAAAATCTCTATTATTATTATTATTATTATTATTATTATTATTATTATTATTATTATTATTATTATTATTATTATTATTATTATGAAACAATGAAATGCGTTACTACCCTGACATACACGTTTCCTCATAAGAGATTACCCATATATCTGAAAACGGAAATCGAATGGAATTTAGGCCAAAGGACAAGCACTGGGACCTATGAGGTCATTCAGCGCTGAAACGGAAATTGAGAGTAAGAAGGTATGAAAGGCGTAACGGGAGAAAAATCTCGCAGTTGCACTATGAATCAACTGTTAGGAGAGGCTGGAAAGTAAGATGGAAGAAAGAGAATATGAAAGGAGGTACAGTAAAAGGGACGAAAGGGGTTTGCGGCTAGGAGCCGAAGGCACGCTGCAAAGAACCTTAAGTAATGCCTACAGTGCACCGCATGAGGTGCACTGACAGCACTACCCCCTACGGGGCTGAAAGCGGAAAGGACACTGCAAATACATGAACAAACAATACCAAAGGAATAATCCCAGGACAATGAGAACCCTACAGGTAAGCCTTCAGAGGTTAGGGCACAATGCGAGGTTTGGAACTGTCAGCTACATGGTTTCCAGTCGGGGAAAGAATGCTACTGATTGGGAGCCTGTTTTGGCTGTCAGTTATCTTCAGAACTTGAAAGTTACGATTCTGGGTGCATCCACATTGGGTCTGTAGTTTCAGAGATCCTGAATACCTCTCAAGAAGGCATTAGTTTCAGAAAGCACTAAGGTCTTGATCGTTTAAAAAATAATTATCATAGACAGGTTTTGTTTATAACGCTAATTCGTTATTCATCCCTTCAAATGTAATCATTTACGGAATTCAGTGGATTAAAAACAAGTAAAAAATGCGCCGAAGTTTCTTCAGCGCAATCGAGTTCTCTGTACAGCGTACAATCAAGGCCACCGAAAATAGATATAACTTTCGGTGGTCTCGGTATAATGTTGTATGAGACGCAGCCCATGAAACTTTAACCACGGCCCGGTGGTGGCATGTCCTATAGCGTTGCCAGACGCACGATTATGGCTGACTTTACCCTTAAATGAAATAAAAGCTACTGAGGATAGAGGGCAGCAATTTGGTATGTTTGATGATTGGAGGGTGGATAATCAACATACCAATTGACAGCCCTCTAGCCTCAGTAGTTCTTAAGATCTGAAGGTGGACAGAAAAAGTGCGGACAGACAGACAAAGCCGGCACAACAGTATTCCTTTACAGAAAACTAACGACGATGCATAGCACCATGCTACAACAAGTAATAAAAGAACGCAACAAAATTCATCTATAAAGAAACAAACCCTTGTAATAAAAAAAAAAAAGCCTGGAAAAACTCAAATAAAGAGAATTCCCAAAGTTCCTCTTTTTCGTAATGGGAGATTGGGGCGAAGAGGATTACAGGTATCGCGCCCTTTGACCTTTCTCCGTCTGAAATGTTACCCCCTGTGCCCCTTCGCTTCAGCGCGGGGTACCAGAACTGAGGAAGTAAATAATGTCTAAACGCCGTGTAATGACGTGAGCGCAGGAACATAAGAACCAAGAGGCCTTTAGGGACTAGGATTTTAAAAAGGGGACATTTTTGCGAGAGGATCCAGGCCCTCTGACCTGGGAGTGCTTGCTTCTTATGAGGAGGAGGTTAACATCAACTTTGTGCTTTAGGAAACATTCTGGAGTAAGCGAATGAAAACCTGACCTATGAATTTTTCAATTGTTGCTAATATAGCTATAATTAACTTGTATAATCGTGATATTCTTTGTAAAACTGTTTTTCTACTAAAAATCCTGAGTTACTTCATATAAATTTCAAATTACTTTTTATGATCTACACTAAGTGAATGAAAATCTGACATATGAATTTTTAAATTGTTGCTAATATAGCTATAGCTTCAAAATTAATGATCTATACTAAGTGAGTGAAAATCTGACCTATGAATTTTTAAATTGTTGCTAATATAGCTATAATTATCTTGTATAATCATGATATTCTTTGTCAAACTGTTTTTCTACTAAAAGTCCTAAATTACTTCATATATACTTCAAATTACGTTTTATAATCTACACTAAGTGAATGAAAATCTAACCTATGAATTTTGAAAATGTCACTAATATGTCTACGATCATCTGCTATAATCATGAAATTACTTTTTGCAAATCCGTGTTTATTTTCAAGAAATCCTAAATAGCTTTATATAAACTTCAA
>NC_089782.1:41221321-41228821 GCF_040412425.1 Macrobrachium rosenbergii
GTTTGAAGGGGTGGGTGGCTATGTCATGTCTCCCCTACTGTCATCCGGGGAGGACAAACAAGATTAGATCCTCTCGGATTTTATTATTATTATTATTATTATTATTATTATTATTATTATTATTATTATTATTATTATTATTATTATTATTATTATTATTATTATTATTATTATTATTACTATCATTATTATTATTATTTATTATTATATTATTTGGAAGATGAACCCTATTCATATGGAACAAGCCCACTGACTTGATATTCAAGCTTCCAAAGAATATGGCGTTCATTTGAAAGAAGTAACAGAGGAAAAAGAAGAGAACTTATTAAAATAGAAAAAAATTAATTAACAAATTAATAAAAAATAGAAAAATTATAAAAAATTATTAAACATGGAAATACAAGGAGAATTGTATTAGGGTAGTAAGTACCTAAACATATTTCTTTTCCACTATAATTTCTGCGGTTGTTGTAGTATTGAGATTTGTCATATTATAGTGGCTACAATTTACGGACCCATCAATATTCTCTTCGAAAAAATCACAATTATTTTCCCCAGACAAGGTAACGTTCCCCAGAGAGAGACCTTGACCAAAGAAAATCCATTATCATAAGCCCTTCCATTTAAGAGCATTTAGATATGCAAATGATGCGAAATGAATTCAATGAATTATTTATTATGCATAATTTCAAACGTCTCTCGTGTAAAAAAAAAAAAAAAAATGCAGCGTTCGCTAAATTCACGAAAACACGGACATATTCGCGAAGAGCGAAGGAAAGGGAAATCATATTCACATAAATTTCAGAAATTCATAGAAAGCGCAATCACAAAATCGCGAGAAGAAGGAGGAGGAAACAAATTCACGAAAAGCGCAGAAATACCGAAGAGAAGGCCTCTGCCAGATATTCACGAAGAGCGCACATCCCAAAATTCACATGAAGAATACTCGGTATCCATTTAATGAAGAATACTCGGTATTCATTTAAACTTGAGGGCAAATTGATGTAGAAACTGAGCAGACAAATTTCTTGTAAACATTGACAAAAAATTCAAAAAAAAAAAAAGCATACTCAAAAATTCACGGAAAGCGCAGCGATTCAGTCATTAACGCTTGCAAACAAATGCAAGGTTCTTCCAAACAAAATTCATGAAAAGCGCACAGACACTAAAAAAAAAGAATGTATTGGATTCATGAAAAGCGCACAGACACTAATTTAAAAAAAAAGAATAAATTAGATTCAACAAAAGCGCAGACAAAAAATTGTCAAAATTTCCAAAGACGCAAATTCATGAAAAGCGCAAAGACACTAATTAAAAAAAAAATAACATGTATTAGATTCACGAAAAGCGCGGGCAAAAAACTGCCAGAATTCCTAAAGACACAAATTCATGAAAAGAGCAAAGACACTAATTCAAAAAAAGAATATCATTAGATTCACGAAAAGCAAAAAACCTGTCAAAATTCCTAAAGACGCAAATTCATGAAAATCGCAGACACTAGTTAAAAAAATGAATATGTATCAGACTTATGAAAAACAAACAAAAAAATTGTCAAAACTCTCAAAGACGCAAATTCATGAAAAGCACGCACACACTAAAGAAAAAAAAATTGTATTAGATTCATGAAAAGCGCAGACAAAATCTGTCAAATTTCCCAAAGACGCAAATTCACAAAAAGCGCACAGACACACAAACACCGTGCAATATATGAATATGAAAAAAGAACTCCATGAATCATGATGATACAGGACAAACGAATGAATAATACGTAGGACCAACGAATGATACTTGATCATTTTCGAGTGATGGATGCCTTTTCCCTCCACCAGCCCATGACAGCATTTCCCGGTTTCATTTCGGCTTTCATTACCAATACTGTCATTACCAAAATAAATGAGAGTAGGGAATGAACGCAGAACCTCCATGGGAATGACGCAGAGTAATATGCTGACGAGGGATTCAATGTACTGTTTACCATAACGGAATATCATCTTGTTCGTTTGTGTCAGTCTGAAAATTAGAAGGTGAACTTTTTTAAAATAAGAAGATGAATTGTTACCGTTCTCTATTTCTCTCATCTAAGTCAAATTCCACCAGCAGTTTCATTGCAGCATAAAACAGAACTGAGACTAAGTAATACGTCTCTCTCTCTCTCTCTCTCTCTCTCTCTCTCTCTCTCTATTTAAAATCAACTACACGTGTACCTTGGTTTGTCAATGTCAACAATATATTAAGAGGAAAAGCATTGAGCACCGGCACACACACACTCTCTCTCTCTCTCTCTCTCTCTCTCTCTCTCTCTCTCTCTCTCTCTCTCTCTCTCTAAAATCAACTACATGTGTACCCTGGTTTGTCAAAGTCAATAATATATTAAAAGGAAAGGCACTGAGCACAGGAGTGAACTCTCTCTCTCTCTCTCTCTCTCTCTCTCTCTCTCTCTCTCTCTCTCTCTCTCTCTCTCTCTCTTTAAAATCAACTACAAGTGTAACGTGGTCTGTCAATGTCAATAATACATTAAAAGGAAAAACCACTGAGAACAGCGGAGTAAACTCTCTCTCTCTCTCTCTCTCTCTCTTTAAAATCTCTACACGTGTAACCCGGTCTGTCAATGTCAATAATATATTAAAAGGAAAACCACTGAGCAGCAGCGGAGTAAACTCGCTCTCTCTCTCTCTCTCTCTCTCTCTCTCTCTGTGGGCGAGCGAAGAAAGGGGCCGCCTCTCACGAGTGAGCGAGTGAGCGAGAGAGAGAGAGAGGGCAAACAAACAGGCGAACTGGAAAGGTAATCAGATAAAGAGCTTCATCTGGAATTCCAGCGCGGCGATCAGCAAGGGCAGAGAGAGAGAGACGGAACCTTTTGAGCCAAGATAAAAGGTTCCATAAAAGCGACACCGCCTCCCTCTGTACAAATGTAAATCCCAAACACAAGACTGGCGACGTGGAGGACGCGCCTCTTAGGATTTCTGTTTCGTCGTCTTCTTCTTCTTCTTCTTCATGTCCTTGGATCGTCTATTCATCTCCTTCTTCTTCTTCGTCTTCTTCTTCTTCTTCTTCTTCTTCTCCATGTCCTTGGATCGTCTATTCTTCTACTTCTTCTTCTTCTTCAAGTCCTTCGATCATGTATTCTTCTTCTTCTTCTTTTTCTTCTTCTTCTTCTTTCTTCTTTTTGAGTCCTTCGCTCGTCTATTCTTCTTCTTCTTCTTCTTCTTCTTCTTCTTCTTCTTCTTCTTCTTCTTCTTCTTCTTCTTCTTCTCCAAGTCTTTCGATCGTCTACTGCGCCAACAGATTGTTTTATTTCCTCATAAGTTCTTCCCTTTGTTTGATTCGCCTAAGATGCGTTCTCTATGACTTTCTTCCTGATTTTCGTTAAGTCTTTCACTTTTGCTTATTACATCGTGGACGTTCATCCTCTATCTTATTCCTTCGAGTCCTTCACTCGACGTTCCTCCTCTTACGATTTTCTTGAAATCCTTCACTGGCTTGATGCAACAAGGACAGTTCTCTTTTGATTTTTATTGTACGAGATTTTCATCTTTTCGTTATGCCAAGGGCGTGTATCCGATGATTTTTAATTCCATTTATATATTACAGAGAGAAGGATTCCCCTGAGAGTAATCCTACCCATTTCAAGTCCCACATTCGTATATTAAATCAAGGATATTTCTAATTCTTTTTTTCTTCTATTATTTTCTTCAAGTCGGTCATTAGTGCATAATAGACTTATAAACGCTAGACGAACGAACGGGACAGAAGGACGAGAGGATACTGTCTCTCTCTCTCTCTCTCTCTCTCTCTCTCTCTCTCTCTCTCTCTCTCTCTCTCTCTCTCTCTCTCTCTCCGTTTAAACTTACGTAACCTCCTCTCTGAAAATTTTCTGTCTGTGTCGGTCTTTCTAACTTCTCTATCTTTGTCCGTCGGTGTCTGGCTGTGAATGTCTGTTTCCGTACAAATAAATATTAGGATAGAACACCAAACATTCTCCTTGTTCTCTCTCTCTCTCTCTCTCTCTCTCTCTCTCTCTCTCTCTCTCTCTCTCTCTCTCAAAGTTTCCAAAACGGAAAATATCAAGAAGTTCATGAAGCGAACACCGACATTAAACCCCCTGATAATCAAATAAACCTGACCAAGAGGAGAGACCTAACAAGAGACAATGCATTACGCTGCCAAAAGAATACCGACCACTTCCTCCTCCACTCCAGGTAATCAAGAGAGGCGCCGAAAGCCCCATTATTTTGAACAGGTGTTTATGCCAAACAAACGCCCGTTCGTTTTATGCGGCGGAGTGAGTAGGAGGTGGAACTCGAAGGGAGTGGGGGAGGGGGGGGGGAGGTTGTTGGTTTTAAGACGAGGAGAGATATTATGTTCGAGAAGAGGCTGGATGGATGGATGGGTGGCAATCTCCGAAATTGGTGGCTTCATGTTTTTTCCATTCGGTTTGATGGCGAGTCCGATGGGAGAGAGAAGATGGTGGTTATGTTGGGGTCTTTCAACACAACTGAAGATAGAGTTCGCAATGTTGTTGATAATCTTTATAAGGACACTGGAAAATTGTACTAGGCTGGAAAATCATACGACAACATTGAAAAATAAGGCAATAAATTATTCTCCTCTCTGACTGGTTTTCTTATTTAGGTCAAATACTGCCAGCAGTTTCATGACAGCATAAAACAGAACTGAGACTTAGTAGTACCTCTCTCTCTCTCTCTCTCTCTCTCTCTCTCTCTCTCTCTCTCTCTCTCTCTCTCTCTCTCTCTCTCTCTCGTTAATATCAACTACACGCAACAAAATTCGCCCAAATAATAACCCCAAATTGCGAGAGGGAAGAAGACAGTTATGTTGGAAAAATCTCAGAAGACAAGAATGAAAGGTGATGGAGATAGCCTTTGAGTAGTCAAATTCACTGTGCTAACTCCTTCACTATGGAGAGTGAATATGACAGTCATGTTCGAAAGCCTCAGATCACTTTGATAGCAATCCTAAAAGGGAAAGTGAAGAAAAGAATTGCATTGGAAAATCTTTCAAAATAACTGGGGTTTAAGGTAACAGAGAATATGCTTCAAGCAATAAAGCTCTCTGATAACAACAGAACGTAATAGAAACCTCCTTATAAAACTAAAATGTAATAATGGAGGATATGCTGTGAGCAACATAATTCAATGCAATAACAGTCCTTTGAATAATTAAGTATAAAAATTACCTCGTACGAACACATTCTCTGAGATTTTATAGCCATGTTTCTAGTCTTTATACCAAGAATGCGATATTTTTATCTACATATCTACAAACCTAAAAGATCTGTAGGATCATTAAGGCGATACATTACACAAGCACGAACAAGAACGACCTACAATTTACAACCACTTTTGGCTATCTGGCGCACACTTCGACGGCAATGTCGTCGGGAAGTTGTCACACAATCTGCTCGCGCGAACCTCCATCACACCAATACATTGTTTTATTGCCTGGAAGAGGATAACAGAAACTCGGGGAATAAGGTTATCCCCTCATCCACACAACAACTGGGGCGGTTTCGGTCACGAGGGAATGCTCCCGATAAGGTATATTTACGGAGCCACTTACAATAAATCATCCCAAATAAGGTCGATGTTAAAGCCGAGGCTTTTACGGCCGCTCGTAATCTAATCTGTTTGCGATCCCTTGAATATTTCACCTGCTAAATTTATTGGAACTGTTGCTCAATTGCCCGTCACTGCAAACTTTTATTTTATCGCATAAAATGAAGTTTATTCTCGCGTTTTTCGCTTCGTAGCTTATAAAAAGTCTACGGTAAACACAAGCCACGTTTGACTGTCTCGCTTGACAGAGCAACGCACTGGACTGGATATAATATATTACATTTGCGAGGTAATTGCAAAATGTTTTATATATCAGGTAGAGGCTCTTAAAGGAGACTTATATAAGAATATAAATTTTCTTATCATTCCGAAATAAAGTATTGTTAATCTAAAATAAATCACATTAAACCAAACATTCTACATTATACCTCCTTTAATAAAACAAAATAATACCTCGAAGAAGAAACTCAAAAGATGTAATTCGACCCCCAAGAAAACGAAAGAATAAAATATAAAATAAAATGAAAGACCTTCTCCTAGCATTGCCTCAAAGGAGATGATTCTCTTAAGTGATTAATGGAATTCGGGACTCTGACTTACTCACGAGAGAGAGAGAGAGAGAGAGAGAGAGAGAGAGAGAGAGAGAGAGAGAGAGAGAGAGAGAGATAAAATTCCCTTCCCCGATGCGGTTAAATATCATTTTCTTCATTTCCGCGATGAATTAAAACTAAAGGCCCGACGACCTCTCGGGACGAGGGATTCTCGGAAGGAGATAAAACTTTCGGCTAATTCCATTTTTCGCTGCAGGAGAAACTTCAGAAAATCAAATTTCATAAATTGAGGAAAAATTAACCTCGAACACCAAAATCTGAGTAAAGGGAAAAAGACGTTATACTTACGTATAGGCACATAAATACTTAAAATTATTACATACACACATTCTGCAGTATATATACTTTATAGATACACACACACACACACACACACACACACACACACATATATATATATATATATATATATATATATATATATATATATATATATATATATATATTACATCACTAAAGCATATGACATAAGACAATTCTTGTAAAACAGAAATAGTAACGAGATGTGTACACGTAAACAAAAAACTGAAATAAAGACCACTTGGCCAATTGAAAGGTTTAGCATATATATAAAGTTCTCTATACGAAACAACTCATTCTCTCTCTCTCTCTCTCTCTCTCTCTCTCTCTCTCTCTCTCTCTCTCTCTCTCTCTCTCTCTCTCTCAGAGACAGGTTTTCGAAAATCCTAAACGTGATTTCTTGCCAGAACGTTGAACACCATTACAAAAAAAGTAAAAAAAAAAAAAAAAAAAAAATAGCACATCAACGCTGTTTCACGCCCTTCAGAAATTTACGGCAAAGAGGGAGAGAAACAACCCACAGCCTCAATAACGAAAAGCAACACATTGTTGCTCCTCGATGCCTGCGGGCGGGGAACTTACGAAAACGAAGAAACATCGACAAAAGAAAAAAAAAAGACAGTTTCCGCCCGATCCAACTTTTAGTAAATTTCGGCGGTAAGTGATGGGGGAAAAATACACCTACTTGAGACCTCTAACATTCTATACACTTAAAAAGGTGCAATTTGTTACCCGAAGCGGCCCGGAGGGAAGAGAGAGAGAGAGAGAGAGAGAGAGAGAGAGAGAGAGAGAGAGAGAGAGAGAGAGAGAGAGAGACGGGGGAAGACGTTTGAGAAATAAAAGACCAGGATAAAGAGGGGCGTTTATGAAGCCGAGATGGCGGTGGAAGGATTTTTTGTTTTCTTCAACTTGGAAATAAAAGAAAAACGAAGAGAAAATATTAAGAAGGTTATCGAATGGTTGAACAATGAAAGAAAAAAGGGAATAACGTTGGAAATAAAGAAAAACCATGA
>NC_089782.1:41233821-41236321 GCF_040412425.1 Macrobrachium rosenbergii
TGAGCAGCGACCATGAAACTTTAACCACTGCCCGGTGGTGGCCTACCCTATATCAGTGCCAGAAGCACGATTATGGCTAACTTTAACCTTAAATAAAATGAAACTGCTACGGCTAGAAGGCTGCAATTTGGTGTGTTTGATGATTGGAGGGTGGATGATCAACATACCAATTTGCAGCCCACGAGCCTTAGTAGTTTTTAAGATCTGGAGGCAGACAAATAAAGTGCGAACAGAAAAAAGTGCTGAAAGAATTAGTGCGGACGGAGAGACAAAGCCACCTCAATAGTTTTCTTTCACAGAAATCTAAAAACGGAAATAAAATAATGAACCTGATCTTTGGTTTAGTTTCTCATTGTCCGGGTGGGTATCGTTCTCAGCTAGCACTCTGCTGGTCCCGCGTTCGATTCTCCGACCGGCCAATGAAGAATTAGAGGAATTTATTTCTGGTGATAGAAATTCACTTCTCGTTATAATGTGGTTTGGATTCCACAATAAGCTGTAGGTCCCGTTGCCAGGTAACCAATTGGTTCTTAGCCACGTAAAATAAATCTAATCCTTCGGGCCAGCCCTAGGAGAGCTGTTAATCAGCTCAGTGGTCTGGTTAAACTAAGGTATACTTAACGTTTGGTTTAGTGTTCACGACTAGGGTAACTAATGCAGCAGAACACCATTAAATATATACTTTCCATGCATGCCTCCAGTAATTGGAATTACTCCAGTACCTTTCACAGAAGTGAACAGGCAAAACACGTTTATCTAATAATTTCTCAACCATGAAATGAACCCATACATGATTACCTAAAGACTCGTCGAAAGATACAAATAGGGATATCGTTTAAAACGTGTATGACGATGTCATAAAATTAAATAAACCAGTTATGTAACTACAGGATAAAAACGCGGCAAAATATGAAATTAAGTTAATGTTATCAGTAAAAATTTTGTAAAAAAAATTTATTTGACTTACAGAGTGCATGAAACTGATTGACTGATTGAGTTATATCAAACAGGAATAAGTACAAGAAACTGGCCACACAACTGACAGACTGACTTATAAAAAAAAACAGACTTCAAAAAATATACGACATACAAAATACAAGTAACTGACCAAACATCTGACTGACTGACTGACTCATATATAAAAAAAATACAGGCGTCACAACAAGAAAGGTCGTCATCGACGCGTGAAAAAAACGCCAACAATAAAATAAAACACAGAGGCACCTGACGGGAGAAATGCGAAGCAGAGAGCCAGGGGTAGTGACTGTCAACAGGAGGAGAAGTGAAAATAAACAGACTTGCTACGCCAGTAAGCTTTTGGAGTTGTCACCACCCTTCACAATTGCTTTTCCCTCCCCTCAAGAAGAAGAAGAAGAAGAAGGAGAAGAGGAGGAGGAGGAGGAGGAAGGGAGGAGGAGGAGAAGGAAAAAGAAGTGAGGGAGAAACAGAAAAATCAGGTCACGTAGGAAACAAGAATCTCTCTCTCTCTCTCTCTCTCTCTCTCTCTCTCTCTCTCTCTCTCTCTCTCTCTCTCTTGAATAAGAAGAAGAAGAGAAGAGAGAGGAGGGAGAAGAAAGAGAAGAGAGGGAGAAACAGAAAAATAAGGTCACGTAAGAAACGACGAAAGGGAACGATACGTAAAGCTACAGTTTACAATTATTTTATTCATCTCTCTCTCTCTCTCTCTCTCTCTCTCTCTCTCTCTCTCTCTCTCTCTCTCTCTCTTAGCAGAAGAAGAAGAAAAGGAGGAAGAGGAGGAGGAGGAGGAGGATAAAAGATGGAGAAGAAAAGGATGATAAAATAAGGAACAGATGATGAATGAACATAATAAAGTAGTGAAAGAGAAACAAAAGAAATGTGAAAGGAAACGTCCCAATCGGAAAGTGTAGGAGGAAAGCGGTAAACTAAAGCAGGAAAAAATAATGGTAGAAGAAATAACAGGGGAGAGATTAAGAAGGACGAAAGAAGAAAAGGAGAAGAAATGGCGTAAGAAAATGAAGAACAGGAAGAGAAAAACGGAGAAAAAATCAAGTGAGAAGAAAACGCTAAATGAAGAATGAGCAGAGAAACAAAAAAAAAAAATTAAGAAGCCGAACAATAATAACAAATAATAAAGAATAAAGCGAAGAATAAAAGGGGATGGAAGAATAGCAACCGGGCATCACGACATTTCTTCTTCTCAAAACTTTCCGCTGAAAAATGGCGGCTCCTGAGAGCCATTTCACGATGTCTTAATAGTCATTAACTCTTTATAACTTCCTGCAGTCGCATCATTAGTAAGCAAAAAGGACGATTCTTAATTCTCCGGGACGCGCCGAGTTCCTTATGACGTAAAAGTCACGGAAAAATTGGGACGGCAGAGATGTTTGGATGACTTGAAGCGTAAATGTCTTCTCAAGTTCCCGGAAACTTTGAGCCATTTATGGCCGAGGGACACTTCTCTCAATTTCCCCGCTGCTCGCTTTGTTTGCAATTAATTCTCCTGCTGCTCCTGCTACTT
>NC_089782.1:41251321-41281321 GCF_040412425.1 Macrobrachium rosenbergii
GATTTAATCTAAAATTTGAATGACATACAACAACAACAACAACAATTACCTTTTACTAAACAGACCCTTCGGAAAATTCTATTGCAAAACATGCACAGGAAATAATTTCATTCCGAAAACTATTTTTAAAAAAATCTTTCAGTTGAAAAACTGAAGAACACGAACTGAAGCTCAGTGAAAATGCAAACAGCATAACAGAAGGACAAGAATTGTCACAAAAAATATCCGCATAAAAATGAAATGCACGAACACAGAACACACAAAAATATTCCTGAACCTTTCATGGAAAAGTAAACGCGGGAAAAAAAATACGGCTTTAACAAAAATATTAAAATAAAGAAAGAGAGAAAAAAATGTGAGTTTCTATTTACAAATCCATAACGCCATAACTCAGCTGAAAAAAATTCTTGGGTACTGCTACAAAAATGAAAATTTGTTTTGTGGATACAAAAAACTGCTGACTAGACATTCATATATTAATCTTTGTTGATGCTTTCATCTAGAATAGAAATCCAATCTGATATCTGGATTAGACTTAGGAGCTTTGGCCCAATCCTCACAAAATTTTGACAGTGGCCTCTGGGAGGTAAGAGACAAAACCTAGTCATGAAACAAAATTCTGATACTATTATTGTTAAACCAGTGTAGGATTACTCTCAGGACAGAGAGAGAGAGAGAGAGAGAGAGAGAGAGAGAGAGAGAGAGAGAGAGAGAGAGAGAGAGAGAGAGAGAGAGAGAGAGACTTTAATTTCACGAAGTACATTTGTGGCCTTGAGTCAGGCTCTGTGCAACTTGAGTCTTTGCGTTGCCGAAAATTGTTATGAACTCGTTTGCTGAATTCGGAGTTCCAATAATCAGCAACTCACATTAAGCCCGAGTGATCTGACAAGGAAATTATACTCGATTCAAAATGACAAGAGATTTCTACCGGAATAAAAACACAATATTTTTCCCCATTTTTTAATTGACTGGCAGAGATGATCATAGTCACTGTATTAAAAATGGTTAATTAATGGATTTTAGTTCTGCAATTCACTGCATACACACCTCTTACAAAAAGGGGCAAGTCGGATGATTCGAGGAACACAGAGGAAGCCAGAGAATTCTACGCTCTGGAAATGATGACCGGGAGGGCTGATCAAACCGGTTGACTCTCGAGTTCACGATGTCAACACAGAATGTGGGACTGCAAGTCTAACGCGTCCCTACAGAGTCTAGAAAGGGAGCCTGCCATGTCATATTGTCATTTTGTAGTAAAAAAATTATTATAAACATGTTGCCATTAGTAGAAAGGATGCTACGCTTTTATCCATAACTTTCATATCGGTTTCAGGATCCAATGAAAGATTACAGAATATACATATCAATTTCATAATGAAATTTGGTCGAGGATTTTCTACAAAATATAAGCAGGTTGAGAATGTAATTCATATTTCTGGAAAAATAGTTTTATCTATACAGACTTTTTCGTTTTAGCTCAAACATTATATACAGACATTTTGAAGGACATGCTTTTGCTTTTTAGCTCAATGTAAGCATTCTGAAGGACGCGTTTTAAACTTATGATAAAAGTCGAGTTTTATGTCAAATACGAAGTGGTTTTAAGAAAATTTTTACTAGCAAAGCGAACAGTTCAAAACTTCAGTTTTCTATACAGTTATAAAGACTCACGAGCAACAATTTTGCATTTAATATAAAAAAACTCGAGGGACGGATTTTCTGTCTAATAAAAACAATATGAAAATTTAATGACATCCAAAATAAACAGTTTTGAGGACAAAATCTTTATGTAATATAATAACTTTGTGAAAAGAGCACCAATCGATTCGAAGACAATTGTTTTTATTGACAATACGCAATTTGGACATAACATTTTCTATTCAATATAAAAAAACTGCAAAACTAATTTTCTATCCAATATGAGCAACTTAAAAGACGAATTTCCATTCCCTATAACAACAATAATTGAAATAAGGATTTCAGAAAACAGCAAAACGAATTTTCTATATGTATCAACAGTTGTAGGACGAATTCTCCCTTTCATAAAAATTGGCAGGGGATAGTTCAGTTCAATAACACAAAATTGCATAGCTGCAATGCAAATTATCAATTCAATTTACAGTCTGCATGATAAAATTCCAATGCAATATAAAAAAATCTAAAATGTAATTTTGTATTAAACAAACGCAACGTGGAATTTGAACTTCCCATTCACCTAAAAAAAAGTCTAAAAACGAATTCCCTATTAGATATAAACACCTCGGGAATAGAATTCCCATTAATCTTCCTCTCAATCACGAATTAAAATCGTCATTTTCCCCCCTCCTCCCTAAGGAATGCGAGCGGTTCCTCCAGAGTCGGAAAAAACGGGGCTCCAAGAGAATACCGGAGGTCCGAAAAAATCAAGCTACGAACGAAAAAGTGAGGGGAGAGAGAGAAAAGACGAGAATGTGCATCACGAGAATTAAAAGATGAAAGGAATCAGAGGGGGAAAGGGTGCATTCACGTTTGGAGAGAGAGAGAGAGAGAGAGAGAGAGAGAGAGAGAGAGAGAGAGAGAGAGAGAGAGAGAGAGAGAGAGAGAGAGAAAGTTTTCGAATATAAATTGTCCAGAAATACTGAATATCACATATTATTTCAATCGTATTGTTACCATTCCTGGACCACATCACAATCTTTCACTCAAATAACATTTACGGATGCCAGAGAGAGAGAGAGAGAGAGAGAGAGAGAGAGAGAGAGAGAGAGAGAGAGAGAGAGAGAGAGAGAGAGAGAGAGAGAGAGAGAGAGTGTTTTCGAATGTAAATTGTCCAGAAATACTGAATATCACATATTATTTCAATCGTATTGTTACCATTCCTGGACCACATCACAAACTTTCACTCAAATAACATTTACGGATACCAGAGAGAGAGAGAGAGAGAGAGAGAGAGAGAGAGAGAGAGAGAGAGAGAGAGAGAGAGAGAGAATGCTTTCGAATATAAATTGTCCAGAAATACTGAATATCACGTATTTCAATCGCATTGTTTCCCGTTCGTAGACAACATCACAAATTTTCACTTAAATAACATTTACGGGCACGAGAGAGAGAGAGAGAGAGAGAGAGAGAGAGAGAGAGAGAGAGAGAGAGAGAGAGAGAGAGAGAGAGAGAGAGAGAGAGAGAGAGAGAATGATTTTGGTGAAAAAGCACACATTATATCAATTTTATTCTTTCCTATTTCTGGAGCACATCACAAACTTTCACTCATATAACATTTACGGATACCAGAGAGAGAGAGAGAGAGAGAGAGAGAGAGAGAGAGAGAGAGAGAGAGAGAGAGAGAGAGAGAGAGAGAGACTCAGAAAAAAGGTAATAATTATTAGGTGTGTGAGAGAGAGAGAGAGAGAGAGAGAGAGAGAGAGAGAGAGAGAGAGAGAGAGAGAGAGAGAAGGTGGAGAGTTGAGGGGTCGAGACCAAGACGTAAAAAGGTATTAGTTGTAAAAAAAAAAAAGTGAAAAGGTGAAAAATATCATCATCATCACCACCTCCAACGCCTCTGTGAAATTCAGCCACTCATCTCCTCCCTGTGCTTTCACTTCCACAAATCTCCACTCACCTCCAGCCTCCCACCTCATAGTTCTCATCCACATGGTGTATGAGTCTTCAAACTCTTTTGGTGCCTATTGGAACTCACCTAAATGGGCAAAGGAATGTTCACCCTAAATTTTCAATATGATATTATTCCTCACTCTAGCCTGCTATACTTAATCCTAATATTCTTTCTGATGTTTATTCTCAAATCGATAAGATCTCATAGTTAGAGTTTCACTGTAGCAGAATAATGTATAAAGATGAAAGGTAAGGGAGAAAAAAACTGGAATTTTTTGGATTACGAATTGTGAGATATAATTACTGCCAAGAAAAGGTGCAATTAGGGAGAGAGATTGAGCAAATGACCCCACCTATTGAAGAGGGGGAAAAAGGAGAGAGAGAGAGAGAGAGAGAGAGAGAGAGAGAGAGAGAGAGAGAGAGAGAGAGAGAGAGAGAGAGAGAGAGAGAATGTAAGAGCACCCTAGAACTGAAATGGAGAAGTAGAGAGAGTCAAAGAAATACAGAATGAAAGAAATCACGAACAAAAGAAATCTTAAGAGAATAGAAAATTTCTAAAAGAAAATGTGAAGCAGAGACAAAGAAAGTAGGGGAAAGAATAAAGCAATAAAACTAAAATCACGGGAGAACTGAAATGTAAAGCGATGACAAAAATCAAGGGGGAGGAAGAAGGAAAAACCAAAAGGGAGAAAAATAACAGAAAAAAAGAGACTTTAATAAACAAACAGAAAGAAGGAAGGTGGAAAAACCCAAACCTTCAATAAACAAGAGAGAGAGAGAGAGAGAGAGAGAGAGAGAGAGAGAGAGAGAGAAAAGACAGGGGTGGGGGAGGGGGGTATCCCCCAAGGGGATTCCATTTCTCAGACGAGACAACAACCCTAATTTGATTCATTTGGTGGATAAAAGCAGAGAAATTTAACCCGCACGAAAATATTGCCAAAGATTAATGACACGACAAGAACCACTTAGAGGTCTTTGTGGAGGGGGAGGAAGGAGGGCTGTACCCCCTTCATCCCTCTTTCTCTCAATTCCATTCCCACCCGCATACAACCCCTCCCATCCCCTCGCCCACACCTGACCCATACCCACTCACACACACAAACATGCGTCCATTTAGAAGAAGTAGATGGAAAAGTTACGGTCTTGGGGTATACTCCCACCCATACCCACTCCCCCGCCTCCTCCCCCGCCCACCAACCCACTTCGTTTCCCTTTGAGCGTAATGTCTAGCGTGTGGGCAGGCACCCAGTTACCCAAGGAGCTTACCCACCCCTCATCAACGAAAAAAGGAAAGGGTCTGATAGAAAACAACAACAGAGATATTAGCATACTCAAAAGGCTTTTCCCCTTTGCGAACTTCATCTCTCTCTCTCTCTCTCTCTCTCTCTCTCTCTCTCTCTCTCTCTCTCTCTCTCTCTCTCTCTCAGGGTTTTTTTCTAGGAAGAATGCATTAGTTCAACTAATAAATTATGCGACTCGGATCTTGAGGACCATAGGAGCTGAGACATGCTATAACACTGATCAATAAATCATTAAGTCAGTCTCTACCCTTTCTTCTTATTCTTTCCTGACCATTGGTGCTGTGACGCCAAAAAATTAACTAATCTATGTTTTGACTGAAAATATATAAATGAAAAAGTATTGATTGAAAAAGACTTATCGAACGTGAAGACTTGGTGCTTAGAAATACGTGAAGACTTAGTGCTTAGAAATAAGTCTTAGCAATAAAGTTGATATGGCTGTACTGAAAATAATAAGGTCAAAATGGTCCTGATTTTGAAGATATTCCTTTCCAGGCAGCCAACAAATTTTTGTTTTGAAGTCATTAACTCACAAGCAGCAAAATACATAAAGCAAAAAACATTGAAGCCATTAACTTACAAGCAGGAAAAATCTAAAAAAAAAAAAAACAGTTAAATCTTCAATCGCCAAAAGAGATTAACTTACGAAAGAGAAAAAAATAATCAAAACAGTCATGTGCTTGCTTTGATTATCTTATAATAGTAAGAAATAAATTTTACCCATTTCGAAGTGATTAACTTACACAAACAAGCACAAGTAAAAAAAAAAAGTAAAAACATTACTCGTTCCGAAGTAATTGGCCTAAACTGACGAGTTTAAAAAAAAAAAAAAAGTCAAAACGGCACTTGTTTTGAAGTGATTTCAACTTTGCCTGCGCCGCCAACGCAACTCCTCCCCTCCTCCCTAGCGTTTTCCGAACTTTGTTCTTAAACTTTCTCACAAATACGATTCCCTTTCTCTCTCTTTTTTTATTTCCAAAAACCTTGAACTTAAGCAGCCAGCCAGCCAGTCTTCTGCTGTTGAGAGAGTAGCCGGGGCTCTCATCTCGACTATCGGAAAGTGAAAGTCTGGTCGAAGAGTTCGGAGAAATTATTTTTGATATTTACGACGACGAGGAAAGTTCTGAAGGGAATTTGCTACAGTGGAGTTTTTGTGTTTTTGTTTCGTGTTATAAACTTGGCCTGTCTATGAGGTTTCTGGCCCTGGTATCTGGCTGAGATACTGTTATCTTCTCGCCCCGCCCACCATTTTTAAAAGCTATTCATAAGAAAACTACCCTCTCATTTTACATTTTAACGTTAACACTGATGAGGAACACCGTTCAGGTGTTCGAAAGTCTTGTTTATTTGACATAGTAATATATTTACTAATATACTTTTGGACGAGTTACACAAATAGTTCTAATAATAATAATAATAATAATAATAATAATAATAATAATAATAATAATAATAATAATAATAATAGAGCCTCGAGTTCGGTTGGTGTCAACCACAGACTTCATAGGCCTGTGGCGAAGGTTCAATTAGACCAGTCAGAATTTATTTCACCCTGGGATTAGAAATCAATTGGATAATTTTGCTCGCAAATGGGTGTTACAGAGTCCACACATAAACAAAGATCCAACATCTTCTAAAAACATAACAGACGTCTCTAACTGCCACGTAAAATAATCCTCGTGCTGCTGGGAGAACTAGCGAGGGATGTTAACCAGCGTTAGTGGGTCTGGTGTCAACTAGGGCAGCCGGTCGAGGTTACGGCCTAACCACCGCCAAATCAAAGTCCTATATTTACTATATAAAATTGGGAATAAATTACACAAAAACGAAGATAATAATAATAATAATAATAATAATAATAATAATAATAATAATAATAATAATAATAATAATAATAATATGCCCTGTTAAAAAGGATGCCTGCATTATATGAATTAATTGTGTATTGAGCTCTTCTGAATTTTCATAATAATAATAATAATAATAATAATAATAATAATAATAATAATAATAATAATAAAATCGTCCTGTTACAAAAGGTGGCTGCATCATGCGTGTTAATTTTATATTGAGACATCTCAATTTTCCTTATGATTCTTACCTCTTCTACGTTAATAATAATAATAATAATAATAATAATAATAATAATAATAATAATAATAATAATAATAATAATAATAATAATAATGTGAAATAAATGCAAGAGTTTTTATCAAAATATATCATATTCTGTGCGTGAAGCTATCGAGAGCCTGCTCAAATATAGATTTGAAACTATTTTGACATAAAAATGACTGTGGATTCCACTATTCTTTGTATCGTTCATGATAGTATTAAGGGTTACGATAGTAAATTTCACTGAAAACTAAGGCTATTTATGTTTATAAAGTAACCTCTAAATAAATTCTGATGTATAAGAGTTTGTGCAGATAGTTCACTTGTTTTATAATATCATGGGACGACAGTGAATCATAGAGAAAGAAATATATAATAATAATAATAATAATAATAATAATAATAATAATAATAATAATAATAATAATAATAATAATATTAATAATAATAAAAATAATAACTTAACTGGAAAGGTTATTTTGTCCAACAGCAGAGAGAGTACGCTTCCGTGTATACCTGACTCTGTGTGTTCGTGCGTGTGTGTGTGTGTGTGTGTGTGTGTGTTTCCCCTCTTCACCCCCCCCCAAAAAAAAAAAATACAGCGAGGTTCCGAACGAAATAGGATTTAGGGAAATTCCGGTCTTACCTGATCCCTAGGGCAGGTCTTACGAAGTTAAGTTTAGCTGATCTCTCTCTCTCTCTCTCTCTCTCTCTCTCTCTCTCTCTCTCTCTCTCTCTCTCTCTCCTCTTTTATCCTAAAACATCTCACTTTTTGTGTCTTGCAGAAAGACAAACGCACGCATACAAATATTTTTATCTCTTATATTTTCTCATTTTCATTACTTTTATTTTTTCTTTGCTTTTATTGTTCTTAGTTTTACTATTTCCATACAAACACAAATTGATATATATATATATATATATATATATATATATATATATATATATATATATATATATATATATATATATATATATATATATATATATATATATATATAAACATATACTATGAATATATATTTATATAATATATACACATACATACACACACACACACACACACATATATATATATATATATATATATATATATATATATATATATATATATATATATATATATATATATATTTATATATATATATATATATATATATATTTTGTACATACATACATATTTCTATACAAACATGCACACACTGGCAACACTCAGAAAAAACACGCCCGTAAATAAGCAAGCAAACACGGCGCTACTCTGCTGCAAACTGCCTCTCCCTCTCTTGAAATGTGCTTCATATCTAAGCCTTAAATCAACAACATAAATCACGAGAGAGGGGGAATAATATCCGGAGGATTGAATGCACTTTTTAAAAGCAAAATGTGGCCCCCGAAGTAAAGGGGCTGCCTAAAATGAAATTTATTCGTGAAATTTATTCATTCTGATGTCTGAGTCGGGGTACGTGATGAAATTTTGACTAATAAGCACTAGAGGGAAGAATGAGTTTGAAATAGGTTATTTTTGGACGGGGTGGGCGAGGGTTTCACGTTGCTGTGTGCGAGATGCATGCTGAAGACAAATAGTTCTGATGACACAAAGCTGATTTTTTTTTAACAGTGTTGATTATAGTTCAGAATTTAGTGTTGAAGGTATTATTATTATTATTATTATTATTATTATTATTATTATTATTATTATTTTATTATTATTATTCTGATGATGATGACACAAACGCTTAAGGACAAAAGATAATTTGACATTTTTTAACACAGCTGACTATAATTCAAAATTTAGTGTTGAAGGTAATACTATTATTATTTTTATCATTATTATTATTGTTATTATTATTATCATTATTATTGTTAACATTATTATCATTGTTGTTGTTATTGTTACTGTTATTATAATTATTACATCTTCTTCTTCTTCTTCTTCTTCTTCTTCTTCTTCTTCTTCCTCAAAATGTGCGAACATGCCAATGGAACAAATATGAAAGGCAATTAACGCGCAAAGTAAACTTCCACTCAACAAAGGGAGAAAATAAATGATAAATAAATAATTGTTAGCTTCACCACCCGTCTGTACTTTTCCCATAATCAAGTTTCGCGAAATTCCTGTCATGTGCAACCGTGTAATCTTGGAGCCAAGTAAACAACTTAACAGTACAAAACAATAACTCTTGGAGAGTATTTTCTTTTTCAAGAAACTCCAGTGTTCCTCACTAACTTTCGGTGAAAGTAAAACTCTCTAAGGCATAATTATAATCCTGGGGAAACGCTTTGGTTGAAGATGAGATGAAAAGATCGGCTGTTTTCTTGTGCACTATTTATGAATAAGCAATAAGCAATGAATATGTAATATGTGATGAAGGATAAATTATTGGAAGTGAGGTCTTTTGCTTTAAGGGGATACAACATAATCAGGATTTTCTATGAAGCCTAAATGAGAGAATATTTTCCCTTAGGGGGTTAGTGCCGTCAGTGCACCTCATGGGTTGTACTGTAGGCATTATTTTAGGTTCTTTGCAGGGTGTCTTAGGCCCTAGCTGCAACCCTTTTCATTCTCTTTTACTGTACCTCCTTTCATAATCTCTTTCTTCCATCTTACTTTCCAGCCTCTCCTAACAATTGATTCACAGTGCAATGCGAGGTTTTTCTCCTGTTACACCTTTCAAACCTTTGACTGCCAATTTCCGTTTCAGCGCTGAATGACCTCATAGGTCCCAGCGTTTGGCCTTTGGCCTAAATTCTATATTCAATTCAGTACATGAGCATTACCTCTGGTTAAGATAAAGCAAATGTTGCCGAATACAATAATTCTAGGGGTCCAAAACGCGAGAACAAATACGCATTTTTAATTCTGTCACAAAAGTAAGCCTTTACTCTTTCGGTAATACGCCCGGGTACTGGCAATGTCGAGATCCCTTCGGTATACGGAGCGATTTCCGATTTATGAGCATTTAACAGGATTATTAGTAGGACCTCCTGCTCAGCGTAGCAAGGATAAACTGGGGGAAGGACGAAAGGGAATACGGAAGCGGAGTTGAAGGGAATCTCACAAACCATTAGTAATGGTCGAAGGCTTCGGTAACGAAGGCCGCGAACCAAAGGCTGGATTCCAGTGATGCTTCTTGAACCCTCTCAAGGTGGAGGAGAACTTGTGATGTTTCTCACAGAGGAGCGACGCGGCCTGTGAAGCCTTATCATGAAATGCTTTGATAGGGAAGCGGAGATCGTGAAGCTCCGTTTTCTCCAGAGAGTCCGAGAATGAAGCCCATCGTACTAGGGAAACTTAGCTTAGAAATCAAGTTTTTGAGAAGCTCCTTTTAGATGGGGAGGTAAAGGGCTTAAGAGGCCCCTTGACGTGGGGAAGTAAGCGTTCTGAAGCCTTGTAAAGGTGGGGAAACAAGTTTTGTTAAGGACCTCTCAATGAATGTAAACAAGTCATATTGGAAACTTCCTTAAAGTGTGAAATGTTTTCAACTAAAATCAATGCTTAGGATTGAGTTTGACATAACGAAAAGCTTAGTGTTGCACCTACTCTCAATACAGCATGCAATATAGTTATTCCAACTGTTAATTCATATAATTCATTATACAGCAGTGTTATACCAATTATTAATACATTATATACAGTAGTGTTACATCGACTGTCAAAAGTTTATGCAATAGTGTTACGCCTGTTGTAGATACATTATGCAATAGTGTTACAACTACTGTTTATACATTCAGTTGTGTTACAACTACTGTTTATACATCAGTTGTGTTACAACTACTGTTTATACATTCAGTTGTTACAACTTTTGTCCGTACAGTAACAACAGTGTTACGCCTACTGTTAATATATTATACAACTGTTGTTATCCACACTATGTGATACGCAAGTGTTTTATACAACTGTTAATGCATAATAAATTAGTGTTACATCCACTATCAGTGCATGACACAGTACACATTCCACAGTAGTGTTATGTCAACCATTAATACCTCATGCTTATCGTCAGTGCGTTAAACAACTGGGTTGTGCTTAATTTTAATACTTTATACAATATGTGTTCGAAGCTTTACAGCACTACAATGCCAACAGGTAAACCTTCCGCAAAGCAACACCACTTATTAAAAAATTTCACCAGATGGGATCTCGTGAGTCAAATTGTTGTTTCCTGACATTCGACCCTTTTTACAAAGAGAAAGGACAATTTTACATCAACGCCTTTGCTTTCCATTTAAAGCAGAACAACGTGAAAGAAACGTCCACCTGATCCTTCAGTTCCTGGCAATTGTTATTTCATCCTGTTCGCCATCAACAGGTGTTCAGTTCAGTTCAAAACAGGTGTCTCTAAATTGGTCTTCTTTGATGTCTAACTTTTCGTGTTAGATTCTACATAACATGTCCTTTAAATAGTATAGTTTGATTCTGAATTTATAACTATTTTTTAAATGTTATACCAAGGACTTGGTTTTCTATAAACAACACTAATCAGTGCAAAAGAGGATGTACCCATCTGCAATTATGTTACTTTTTTTTATTTCTCTGAAATAGTTTGCGTCGTAAGAAATTATTATAATTATCACAAGTTGTGATAAGAGCATATGAAAGAAAAGGAAAAATAACAAATACAGATGATGGAAATAGGATGATCAAGAGAGAGAGAGAGAGAGAGAGAGAGAGAGAGAGAGAGAGAGAGAGAGAGAGAGAGAGAGAGAGAGAGAGGGGGAATAACAATTACAGATGATGGGAATAGGATGATCATGATGAGAGAGAGAGAGAGAGAGAGAGAGAGAGAGAGATAACAATTACAGATGATGGAATAGGATGATCATGATGAGAGAGAGAGAGAGAGAGAGAGAGAGAGAGAGAGAGAGAGAGAGAGGAGGATAACATACACAGATGATGGATGAATAACAACACAGATGATGGGAACAGGATTATCATGATGAGAGAGAGAGAGAGAGAGAGAGAGAGAGAGAGAGAGAGAGAGAGAGAGAGATAATGGGAATAGGATGATCATGATGAGAGAGAGGAATAACAGGTCCCCAGTGTGAGGCACAGATTGCTAATCTTCCGGTATATTTTGCAGTCTTGATGGTCTGGGATCATTATTCTTAAACACATCTACGAGATGTTCCTCAGATGAGCTGGAGATTGAATAGACGAGCATTATCGATGCTGGTGCGTGGTGGATTAATGTCCTGTGTGCTTTCCTTAATTTTCCTGGTATAGTTTTTGGCACTATTAATCTACCTCTGATAATTTTAGTTCCATGAGTTTTCAGTAATTCCTTCTATCTGTTTCCATGCTTGAATTACCATGTAGGACTATATAAATTTAAGATTGTAGTCTTCCCCAGTAGTCAAGGTCACAGCTGTAAATGACCTTTGTACACTGGGAAATATCCTTTTGGTAGTGTGGGTACCATATTATATTGAATATTCAAGCTTAATAAAGAGTGTTCAGCTTTTCTTGTTTTGGATTTTGAATAGAATTGCTATTTGATCATTGCATAACATATTCCTATTCAACATCACACCAAAGGATTGTCTCAGGTCCTTTATATGCATATAGCATTCCTACTTTATCACCATAGTTCATTGATTCAAATTTATCAGAGTTAAATACCATCCTATTTATCTCTGCCCATTTATATATTTTGTTTAGAGAGAGTTCCCATCACAAGCAATTTCTCTACTTATTCTTGTGTCATCTGCGAAACTTCTTACTACTGAGTCCTTAACATTACTGTCTAAATCATAATCACAAACAGCAACGCAGCTAACACCGACCCTTATTACCATAGCTTCATCCGATTTCTCATCGTTTGCAATCACTATCTGTTTTCTATTTTGCAAAAATTCTTTTTCCATCTTCCTACTTTGTCAACAATGTTATGTTTTCTAATTTTTTTGCTAATATATTATGATCTACCTTGTCAAAAGCTTTTGCAAAGTCTAGGTAAACCACATCTGTATCTTTTTCATTTATCATATTTTTATATATGGAGTTGGGTTTGTGTACTTTTTCCGGGTACAAAACCATGTTGTCCTATATTGAACAATCTATTTTTCATTAAATGTTTCATTATATTTTTTCATTACCCTTTCATATACTTTCATAATATGAGATGTCAGACTCACAGGCCTATAATTACTTGCTGAGTCTTGAACCACTTTTGAAAGTAGGACCTGCTATCTTGCCTGTATCTATACTTTGTCTTAATTATTGCTAGCGGCTTTGCGATTGAATGAACTAACATACACAGATTTATGAGAGAGAGAGAGAGAGAGAGAGAGAGAGAGAGAGAGAGAGAGAGAGAGAGAGAGGGGATAACAAACACAGATGATGGGAATGGGAATACGATGATCATGACACAAGCTTGATTAGCCTTATTCAGCTCACCCTTAAACGAAGTTGAGCTTAAAGCAGGGATGACGAAATACGGAGAGCCTGGCAGCTGCGTAATTAAATCTCATCAATTTCCCCCACTGCAAATTACTACAGCGAAGAATTAACTCGACAGAAACAACAAATTCTATTTTTTTTTTATTTCAAGTAATTTCTAATATAGGAATCTTGGATGAAAAAACGGAAAGATAAACCACATAAGTCACTAAGTACCTGCTATTTGATATATAATTACTGATTCCTAAGGCTTACTATATTCAAGCCCCGTATAATACCCAATAAATTCTATTGTTTTTGAATTTCAAGTAATTTCTAATAAAGGATTTTTTATTGAAAATATTGAAAGATAAAACTACGCAAGTAATTAGTATCTTCTGCTTGATCTATTATTACTAATTATTAAGACTTACTATATTTAAGTCCTGTATAATGCCCAATATACTCTATTATTTTTGAATTTCAAGTAATTTCTAATAAGGGATTCTTTGTTGAAAACATTGAAAGATAAACTAACATAAGTAATAGGTATATTGAGAGATAAACTAATATAAGTAATTTAGTATCTTCTACTGGATATATAATCACAAATTGCTAAAGCTCACTATATTTAAGTCCTGTATAATAGCCAATAAATTCTACTGTTTTTGAATTTCAAGTAATTTCTAATAAAGGATTCTTGTTTGGAAATATTCAAAGATAAACTAACATATAATTACCAACTGGTTAAGGCGTACTGACCTATATAAGCCCTGTACCATACCCAACGCTTAACGAAAATGTAATTGATTTCAATATTTATTTATATGAATATTAGATTTATCGTGTCCACGACACTGAACTTCGAGAACTGATAAAGCTAGCAAAATCTCATAAGACAAGGAGTAACAATTTCTAAAATATAATATCTATAATATAATAAGCTCATTAACATTCATGCAGAAGAATATCTACGTTGAAATATCTGGGTGAAATCAGGTGCATTGAAAATCATAGAGTTGAATATCCGTGGAAAAATATATAGGGTAAAATATATATGAGAAGATTATCTACGTTGATATATTTGGGTAAAAACAGTTGCAGTAAAAATGATAGAGTGAAATATGTTCGGTAAAATATGAGGCCAAATGCGTGTGATAACATATGCGTCGATCCCATCATCAAAATGTAGTGGATATTCTGCTTATACCCAACAAATACCTTTGGTCTTCTTCAATGTTAAGGGACCTCTTTTTCATAAACTTTTACCAAAGATTTGGCAAAATGCCCGTGAAGAAATAAACTAATTTTTCACCTGGGAGGAAGCCAGAACGAATAATTGCCTTGAAGCAATGTATATGCAAACACACACACACACACATAAATAAATAAATATATATATATATATATATATATATATATATATATATATATATATCTTTAACAGAAAATATTATATATATATATGTATATATATACATATATATATATATATATATATATATATATATATATATATATATATATATATATATCATGTATCCTCCTGACATACGAAAAAAAAAATGGTTCAACAGTTCTTCAGAACTCTTTCGAACTCTTCGACGACCATAAAAGTTTTCGGATTTATGAAAAAGAAAATTAGAATCCTCCCAGAAAAGAACTGGACCAAACTGATCTAGCCCCTATCTCATTACACTTTAATTAAAAGAGTGATTAAATTTAGATTCTCTTCGGTAAGTGGGAGAAAAATGGGGTCAAGAGAGAGGAGTTTCTCTCTCTCTCTCTCTCTCTCTCTCTCTCTCTCTCTCTCTCTCTCTCTCTCTCTCTCTCTGGTTGGCTAAGTGACTTATGGAGAAAAGATTGGATACCGGTGCTACAGTTTATAAAAAATTCTTGAGATATGGTCTATAATAATAATAGTAATAATAATAATAATAATAATAATAATAATAATAATAATAATAATAATAATATTTTATATTATTATTATTATTATTATTATTATTATTATTATTATTATTATTATTATTATTATATTAAAGATAATGATAGTAATGATAATACTACCTGTCATTCAAATGATATATATATATATATATATATATATATATATATATATATATAGTATATATATATATATATATTTATATATATACATACATTCAATTACAAATACAAATAAAAATATATATACATTTATAAAACAAAAACAAACGAAAAAAAAAATATTCCGAGCCTCCTTAATCCCTTCACTAAAATCTTCGAAATCCGAATGCCGTTCGTCCCTTGCGTGAATAATCATTTTCCCGATGAAAAATTTGCAAAAGTCTGTAAATTCCTTTCATTTTTTTCCCACTGTCGCAAAAACTGCTGCATTACAGCTGAATATATTTTCTCACTCAAAGGTTCCGAATGGAAGCAATCAGTTCTGGACCACAGGAATTTTTGAGGTATCCATGTATATGTGTGTATGTATGTATGTATGTATGATGATATATAATTATATATATATATATATATATATTTTTATAAATAATATATATATATATATATATATATATATATATATATATATATATATATATATATATATTATATTTTCTGTAATGATAACATTAATTTTGCTGTAATTGTATCTGTGATTCATGGAAGTCCTTAATCTATATTACCTTTATTTAAACGCTCTTCCCCAGTTAATTTTTGCAATTTTATTTTATTTTTCATGTCTTGAAATACCCCTATTGTATTCCTGAAATGAACACTCAAAATGAATCAATGAATTGCAATCCCGGCTCAAGAGTTGCAACTGAAACATTCATTGCAACTACTAAGTTTAAACAGCAATGGCCTGACCTCACATTTCCTAACCTGACCTAGCCTAACCTGTTTTGAGAATTATCTCTCCGAAAGGCGAGAAGCTAAGTTGCAGTTTTACTAAACTTTGCGCGCAGTGAGAGTTCATTATCCTAAACCAGACTTAAGTTTTAATCATGTGAAGTTACTCGAACCTGGATCTTGTCCTATTACAACTTATACTGTGATCAATCTATCAAGTTCTTATATACCATTATGGAAGAATGTAGAGTTGCCAGATGTAGCATTTGTAGAAATATTTACTATGTGTCCGATGGTTTAGGAAAGCTTATTTGATTTTTGTTGCCGAGCGTACACGATCAGATTCTTATTTACAGGCGGGAGGGACTTTACATTCTAATTAATCTGTTGTGCAAGTCATTGTACTCTTATAAGAGAAGTTATTCACGACTGACAGATGTCATAAAGTGGTGTTGTCTTCGAAGCTCTCCATGAACAAATAGTCTCGCTGTATGTATGATTCTGAATGAAATAGCTGCCTAAGTTTGTGAAAGATGATTTCTATTGAATATAAGTACTGTTTCATCTTTGTTGAGGGACGTATAGAAGTTTTTACACTAGTTCATCTTGCGAAAACTATTTTAGAATATTTCTACAATCAAGGTTTTTAAAAAATCTAAGTAATGTTCAGTGGGAATCGTCTACTGTATATAAATATGCAAAATTTTATCTTAACTGACCACATGCATCACATGCTATGTGCAATTTTTAACAATAATTTGCATAGGAGGTTTATGTCAACCAACCGTATTTACATATTTAAGCAAGATTAACCTGAATATGATATGATTAGTTGTACAAACAAGAAGTTTTTCCATTACATTTCTTGCTTGCCTAAATAACACTCCTAAATTCTTTTTACAAAACTGGAAAACACTTTAACGTAGCAGCATCTTTGTTTGATCTTTCTAACACAACAAAAACCTTTTTATTTGCTCTTTGAAAGTCCATTTTCGGTAAAAAACGTAAGAAATTACAATTGTTTACTTGCCCATTTCACCCCAACCCAATATAGTTGCACTGCATCTAACTTGCCTATCTCACAGGCATTCCTCAATACTATCTACTTAGTATTTGAATATCCTACTTTACTCAGCTGCAATACCAGATTAAGACATCAGTCCGTCGTGGATAACCTCTCCTATGGGAATACAATAACTTGTACAATAAGTGAATTAGAATCAGGCTTGTACGTTCGGCAACAAAAATTAAGTAAGTTTCCTTAAACCATCACACACATACTACTCAATAATTCTACTCACTTCCCCATTCTCTCTCTCTCTCTCTCTCTCTCTCTCTCTCTCTCTCTCTCTCACACACAACCTACATAATATTTTTATCTTTATTCGATCAGCATCAGATCAACCCTCAAATCTCTCTCTCTCTCTCTCTCTCTCTCTCTCTCTCTCTCTCTCTCTCTCTCTCTCTCTCTCTCTCAACCGAATTTATGTGCTTCCATTATTAATCATCATCACCATCAACATTACTTACATATTTCTTAACCTTCAATACAATATCATTTCTGTAAGCCCTCAAATTCCATCCTCTCTCTCTCTCTCTCTCTCTCTCTCTCTCTCTCTCTCTCTACCCTTTTAGCAGCCTCTCTGAAACCTCTTCAGAGTGAGTTTCCAAGGCTCTCCTTAATTGCTCTTTCAACCATTTACATAATTACTCCTATTCCCATCTTTCGCCTTTCATGGCCACTTCACTTCCCTTTATACTATGATTTTTTTTTCTTCCTTTTTTTTGGGGAGGAGCTGAATTCGTATCAACTCAGAGAGTTCATCCGTTCAGAAAGAAAGAAAGAAAGAAAGGTTTCCTATATCCTACAAAATTCCTACAAAATCTTAGGTGAATATTGGAAAAAGAAAGATGAAGTTAATAAATAGCAAGGAGTGAAGATACTACTAAAATATATATTTTTGTACTTCAGAAAATACAGTAGTATTTTAAAACTACAATGTTACCAACAACAACTACAAAAATATATGAGGACAGATAGCAGTAAATAGTATGGGATGAGGCAACTGAAAAAATTGTTATATATAAAAAAATATATAAACATCACAGCAATCAAAAAACCTACACAGAGACATAAATAGTAAATATAGACAGAATAAACAAACAGTGATGAACAATGAAATTTAAAGACAGTTGCTCCAAGTTGCACAAACACTCGAAAAGTAAATCGAGTTTAAAAAATAAAGAGTGGAGATTGAAGTGACTGATAAAAGATCAACTGCTCTAAATTGAAATAAAAATTCTACGCCACTACTGAAATTTTAAGAAACAACAGTCCATCATTGCTGTTTCATTATGATGCTCCATGAGCACCATAGCATAGGACTGAAATTACTAGTGCTTTGCTTATTCCTTGGTAATTCCAGTTCCTAGAACCTCCCAGCTGCCTTCAAGCTCTTGGCGCAAGGCATTTTTTGCATCAATTGCAATACCGGCTTCAATAGCCTTTCGTTTCCTTTATAGTTCCAGGAGCAAGAACCTCTATGAACCGCTAAAGATTCTTGGACTAAGTACTTTACAATTTCTTCATTGATTCCAGACCTGAGAACCTTTTAGCTTCCAAAATAATTCCAAGAATATGAAACTTTCAGCTTCCTCTATGATTCGGAGCCCCAGAATGTCTAAGATTCCTTGAGTAATTCCTAGTCTGAGGAACTGTTAGCTTACAGACCTAACAATCTTTCGGTTCCTCTATAACTGCAGGCCTACGAATCTTTCAGATTCCACTACAGTCCCAGCGTCAATTTTAGCTGCATTTAAAATTACAAGCCTAAGAACCTTTGAACATCCTTTATAACTCCGGGTCTAAGAACAATTCAACAATTTAAATTCAATTACAATTCGAGGTCTAAGAACCCTTTAGCTTCCCTTAAAATTCCATGTCTGAGACTCACTGAGCTACTGTAATAATTCCAGACCTGACAATATCCTTACTTCCCTTATGATTCCAGGCTTTCTTAACGATTCCAGGCAAAGGGAACTTTCCACCTATCTTTTTTTCATTCCTAGACCTAATAACCATTTATCTCCTACCGTGATTCGAGGCTCACGAAACTTTTCGTTCATTTATAATTCAAGAACCAAGAACCTTTCAACTCCCTTTATAATTCCAGGGTGAGAAACCTTTTAGTTTCTAGTCTTAGTCAGACAGAAAAGAACTATTGTCATTTTTCTTATACGAGGATACTAGGGGCTAGTACTAAGTTCTCTACCAGGAGAAAAACTTTCCCAGACTTTTTACTGACTTACGTGTGGTGGCCACGAAGTCTATTTGCATTGCTACAATTATAGTTAAGTCCTCCTGTATATTTCTCTTGCTTTTCTTCATAACTTCCGTGATCAAACAGTCACCGGAGCCATTCCTTCATTTTTTCTGCCTTTGACTCTCCCTTGGTAACCAACCCCACCCCCCACAAAAAAATAAACAGAATAAACAAAAATCCCACCCCAGATCAGAGTAAAGAGAAAAGTATATATTCGAGTCCATCGACTCCTCTATAACATCTTGAATTCTTCAGTACCCTGGAGACTCCCGATAAAAAATAATTTGAAAATGAATATGTAAACTGACGCATTAATTTAGAACGCAGCGTTGGTTACATAAAGGTGAAGTAACATTACATCTTTTATTTAGCTGTCACCATTAATAGAAAGGTTGTATTTAATGGTTGATGTGAAATCTGAAATCTATGTAACCCCAGATTCGTGCTTGTTAATTAATAACCATATGACCCTTAGGAGTCGACATAAGTCAGATAATGGATTTTTGGATGATGAGTGCGGAAGGCAACGAGAGGATTAGAGTGCACCAGAAGCTAAAAAAAGAGAGAGGCAGTAGTAGTTAAAAAAGAGAGAGGCAGAAGCACTTCTTATTTTCACGTTTTTTTTTTTTTGTATTTGTGCCATAAACCTTGTGACAGCTTCAAAAAGACTTAGTAAAACGGTAAACGATTGTAAACGAAGGTGTACCCGAGTCTGCTGAGAGAGAGAGAGAGAGAGAGAGAGAGAGAGAGAGAGAGAGAGAGAGAGAGAGAGAGAGAGAGAGAGAGAGAGAGAGAGAGAGAGAGAGAAATGCTATGTAAAAAAAAGAAACTATGTATTATATATCTCCGGCATGTGGAAATGCTACCAGAAATCTCTCTCTCTATTTCCCCAATATGTTATTTATTTAAGTACTATTACACTCGTTTTCTTTCCACTCAAACACATAGAAACACACGAACACACACACACACATATATATGTTTATATATATATATATATATATATATATATATATATATATATATATATATATATATATATATATATATATATATATATATATATATATATATATTTATTTATATATATGTTTATATATATAATGTATGTATATATATATATATATATATATATATATATATATATATATATATATATATATATATATATATATATATATATATATATATATATATATATATATATATATATATAATAAACAAAATACACATCTTCAGAAACAAACATTACTTTGGGCAAACACCTCCTTCTCGATGAGACGCGAAAGTAAGCCAACGTAAGATAGGAAAGCGATCCTTTTCCACGAAAATATTCGACTTCGGTAAATCTCCGCGTGAAATTTAGGGGTCATTTTCCTTTATGTTTTGGTTTCTCGCTCGCTAGATTGCAGAGAGGTGAAAACAGGAAAGAGCTAAAGTGCAGGGACAGAGAGAGAGAGAGAGAGAGAGAGAGAATAAGGCACAATATTTTAGCAAGTTATAACGTGTGTGTATATATATATATATATATATATATATATATATATATATATATATATATATATATATATATATATATATATATATATATATATATATATATATATATATATAATTATATATTTATATATATAATTATATATATATATATATATATATATATATATATATATATATATATGTATACATACATATATATAAAGAGAGAGAGAAAGAGACAAAGAGAGTAGGTTTAAACATTAAAGGAGAGAGAGAGAACAGAAATTACAACATTATAAAAATTAATGGGGAGAGAGAGAGAGAGAGAGAGAGAGAGAGAGAGAGAGAGAGAGAGAGAGAGAGAGAGAGAGAGAGAGATTGTAACACAGGCAAGAGAGCAGAACTGACAACATAACAATAAATATGACAGAGAGAGAGAGAGAGAGAGAGAGAGAGAGAGAGAGAGAGAGAGAGAGAGAGAGAGAGAGTTAAAAAAAAAAAGAACTTTCTCATAAAACGTGAATGAATCGCCCTCGGAAAAAGACCAGCATTTAATTCTCTTCCTCATGGAACCTTTTTGACCGGACCACTCACAAGCAAAAGAAAAATGGCCGAGATTGATAGCACAGATGGAAATTTGATTCTCGCGTCATTGGGCCAAAGGTGAATTTTAACCTACGGGGACAAGGACTCACACCTTTTCCTTACTTTTTCGAGAGGTTATTTCGTTCCCTTTACTGGCAGACATTGGAATTCTCTTGCTGCTTCCTTTATCCCTCGCTTGCATTCCTTCTAAAGGAGAATCATATATACTTATTAGATATTTCTTACATGTTAAACTTATCTATTCAATAATCTTTTTTCATTCTTTATCTGGTTTTATTACGGCGCCAATAACCTAGATTATGTGACGCCAGTTTTAGTAGCTTTAAATCAATCAATTATTGCTTACAGTAAAGTTTCAAATTTTTTTTATCTATAAATTAGTTCAGTAAATTGTCCGTGCCATCGACCTCAACTTGAGTGTGTGTGTATATGTGTATGTGTGTGTGCGACCTCATACGTCAGCGCACACTTGCGCACGCGCACGAGAGGAGAGTCATTTGCTTACACATATTAAAGTTTCTAATTTTTTATCGATGAATTAGCTCAGTAAATTGTTCGCGTCATCGACCTCAATTTGAATGTGTGTGTGTGTGTGTGTGTGTGTGTGTGTGTGTGTGTGTGTGGTGTAATTGCGAGCTCGAACGTCAGCGCACACACGCGCACGCGCACGCAAACCGACCTCAAGTGACAGTAGTCTCACTCCCTGGAGACTCCAGGAACTTGAGGCATTTCCGCTGCCCTGAGTGACTTTCTGAGTTACTCCGAACATAATGAGAAACTTTGCCCCGGCGCTTTTGTGTGTATGGGAGGGGAGAGAAAGAGAGGAGGGGGAAGTGAGGGGGAAGAAGAGTTCCTGGGGAAGAGAAAGGGGCAGAGGAAATGAAGGAGGGATGCCTTTCCGAATAGAATGCACTGGTTTTTTTTTTTTTTTCTGTTACAATACGTTGTTACTGTTGTGACGTGAGTTCTTACGTTTTAAAGGACTTGTATCTTGAAGATGCATTTTTCCATCGTTTTATTGTTATGCTTAAACTTTGCTTGATGGAGGGATGCGGTAAGTCACTGATACTTAAGTATTAACTCAAAGAGGTACGGGTTCGATTCCTGGTCGGGTTAGGTGCATATATTATATACAACTCCCCTCATGGATCGGTTCCCATTGTGTAGCGAATTTGCTATTTAGTGTTATTTAAAAGGAAAAATATATAAGAAGCACACACACAAACATATATATAAAGTAATGATTTTAATCATATATATATATATATATATATATATATATATATATATATATATATATATATATATATATATATATATATATATATATATATATATATATATATATATATATATATATATATATATATATATATATATATATATATATATATATATAATACATATACTGTAATGTGTATTAATGTGAGTAGTTGCATGTAGGTATGTATTTATATGAAGCCTTTAAGCTAATTACTTAACATCTTAATTATTCAATTAAAAAACTCCAATTTCCAAAAATCAAATGGAAAATTTCCACCTCATTATCAAAATATATTTCCAGACAAGTTGCCAACACAGCCGCGTTCACACGACCGTACACAAACACAAACGCAGCCGCGTTCACGCGACCGTAAACAACCACAAAACGGTCCGGGAGACGCGAACGCTTTTACACTCTCGTCTGAATCTGCCTCCAGTGAAAACCCAAAAGCGAAATATTAATTATGGATCAAAATGGTATCATATGCACTGAAATCTAACGGCTCACTCCGCTGAGGGAGAAAGTTTTTATCTGACGAAAAATGCATAAAATACTGTAAATATTCCTTTGATTCATATGCAAACAATCGTTGCAAATTGCTTCGAGCCTTTGAAAATAGAGAGCGAGAAGTGCATCGTCCATCAACGAATTCAGATGAAATTCCACTATACAATTTGAAACGGGACACAGACCAAATCTTCTCAGCGGCAGAGGAATCTTCGAGCAAGGAAAAACAGTATTTGAGGACGGTACTAATTAATAGACTCTCTCTCTCTCTCTCTCTCTCTCTCTCTCTCTCTCTCTCTCTCTCTCTCTCTCTCTCTCTCTCAGTAATCAATCTTTGTCATGGATACCAGAAATTAGGCATCAACTAAGACACTTCAGGAAAGCAGAGCGAAGGTCAGGAGGTCATAGAGAGAGAGAGAGAGAGAGAGAGAGAGAGAGAGAGAGAGAGAGAGAGAGAGAGAGAGAGAGAGAGAGAGAAAGACTTATTGTTTAAACAAGCAGATAGATCGTTGAGAGACAGAGAAGGGTGAGAGAGAGTGGGCGAGAACATAATAAGCGAATGAGAGAGAGAGAGAGAGAGAGAGAGAGAGAGAGAGAGAGAGAGAGAGAGAGAGAGAGAGAGAGAGAGAGAGAGAACGACAATTTGTTCCAATAGAAAGGTCGTAGAGAAAAAGGGAAGGGTGAGAGAGAAAGAACGAGTAAGTAAATAGCGAACCAGAGAGAGAGAGAGAGAGAGAGAGAGAGAGAGAGAGAGAGGAACGAAGTGATAGCCCGGAACAAGTTTATTTATCAGCTTCCGTAAAATACCTTCGGGGAGAAAAAAAAATAGAATTAAAGAGCGCCACTCCTTATCCCAGCGTCCAATAAACGTCCCGCGTTATTGTTTTCCTATATGCAAGTGTATGCAATGTCTGCATAACGCTACGTAGCATCCACCTGGCCGTGTTTATGCGCGCTTTCCTTGTGAAAATTCTTTTCTCTCTCTGTTTTCTTCTGCTGCCTATTATCCATATTTTTTCCGCTCGTCGCTTCTGAATGTTGTTCTTTTATTTTAAATTGTCCGGCGGGTTTAAACATTAAATTGTCCTGCGGGTTTAAATATATTTCTAAAGCTCTTAATAATCGCATTTGACTGAATTCTTTTATTTTTAAATTATCCTGCGAGTTTTGATATTTTCTTAAAGCCCTTAATAATCGCTTTCAACTTAGTTCTTTTATTTTAAATTGTCCTGCGAGTTTTAATATTTTCCTAAAGCTCTTAATAATCGCTTTTGACTTAGTTCTTTTATTTTAAATTGTCCTCTGAGTTTTAATATTTTCCTAAAGCTCTTAATAATCGCTTTTGAGTTAGTTCTTTTATTTAAAATTGTCCTGCGAGTTTTAATATTTTCCTAAACCTTTTAATAAATAAAAAAAAAAATACCATCTTGCTATGACTTTAGAACACAGCAGCTTTTAAAAATGTCCTATAATTGTCAATATTTTTTTACTGAGTTCTATTTTGAATTGTCCTGCGAGTTGACATATTTTCCTAAAGTTCTCAATAACTGCAACAGGTTGAAATAGCACCCTGCTATGTCTTTAGTGTCTACCAGCTTTTAAAAGCGTCCTATAATTGTAAATGTTTTCCCAAAAGTTTTATTAGTACGTAACAACTTTTAATAGGGTCCTAAATTTTTATTGGGGGTACGCAATTTTCCTATAATGATCTCTTTTATAGAAATAAACTTTTATTGGCATTCTACAAGTTTATATGTTCCACGACATTCTTTTCGTAATGATGTATAGTTTTCATCAGTACCTCACTACTATAATTTCTTTTCGTTTCCTTCATGAAATTTTGATAAAATCTTTCGGACTTCTTCCTGTATCGTGTCATATCAATAGTGAACTACAATCTTTATTACTATGCCAATACTAGTATACTGGCAATATTAGTAATTATCCTGAATCTTCTAAGCATTCTTCTGCTCTTAATGGTTCCATAACATTTTTACTTGGATTCAAACAAATCAAGTTTAAATAGCAACCTACTTCGTTTCATACTGTCGCAGAATATCTAATAGTAAGCAACTTCTTTAACAAACTCCTAGAATTTTTTTTATTAATATTAAATATGATGATGAATCCTGGCCATGGTCTACTCTAAGACGAAAATATTCACCTTAAGTTCATTCACAATAATGTGGAGATAAAATATTTGGACGCGGGATCATGAATATAATGGTATTAACACAAAAAACATGATACTGATAATCAAAGGGTAGGTAATCACTCTAACGATTATATATGTGTATATATATATATATATTATATATATATATATATATATATATATATATATATATATATATATATATATATATATATATATATATATATATATATATATATAGTATATTATATTATAAAATCTTATACCTTCGCGTAACAAAAACGCAGGCAAATAAATACGGAACACGGTGGAAAAACATAACTTTACATACCATTTACGGCGGGAAAATTCGATGATCGTTACACCCTTAAAAGACTAACACCAAGAAAATGAAAAATAAAAAAAATAAAATTTTAAATAAAAAATCAGGGACATCGCACTGGTGAAAAAAAGAGTAAGCCATGTTGACAATCATTGCCACTTCCATTGTCCTTCAAATGCACCTCTAATAACTCTGATGGCCGACTTTTTACTTTTAAAAATGTAACAAAATATCATAACCTGAGGGATTTTAATACATATATTCGTTGAATGTCATATATATTTATATACCTATCTCTACCTATCTCTACCTTCTCTCTATTACATATTATATATATATATATATATATATATATATATATATATATATATATATATATATATATATATATATATATATATATATATATATATATATATATATATATATATATATATATATATATATATATACAGTATATATATATACTGTATATTATATATATTCATATACATATCTATATATTTATATATATGTAATATATAAATGTTTATATATATAAATACTAACGCAATTTCCTAAGTCTGTCTTTAATCGGCTTGATAGTGACCTAATTAAGACTGCTATTTCTCTAACAACTTTTTTCCCTTCGAGGGACTAAGCTATTATAGGTATAGGAAAGATGAATAAAGAAAATTTTTAAAAATTAATAAATCAAACCTATATTTTCAAACATTCCCATAATGCATAACGTGTACTTACCTTGTTCATCTCCCGGAGGCGTCCACGACGGAAAGCAGCGTTCACGACGAAGCCAAGATAATAGGAATGCCAGAGCAGCTAATGAACGCGACCAGTTATGCACAAGCTATTCCCGAAGGGGCTGAGGGGAGGGGGCGGCTCTCTTGGTACGGCAAGCGCGTATGAATCCCGTATCAAACGATGACGGACGAGCGAATTCCTTCTTGGACCGTTCATTCCAGGCAATTTCGGCCAAGAGGGGGCTGGAATGTTGGGAGTCCTTGGGCCAGCGGTCCACAACAGCTGCGCCCGTCATCTAACATTACGCCCACCGTCTGAAGCCAAAGTGTTCAGATTAATGCCTCGACGTCACAGCGACTGGAAATTCTGGGATGGGGAAATGCTATACTGGAATGGCGGTGGCGGAGGGAGGGAGGGAGGGGGAAAGAGGGGAGGGGGAGGCCTTGGGAGGGAAGTCACTGGAAGGGATATATAAAGGGTTGAGGTTACGAAGGAGAGAAAGAGATAAAAAGAACAGAAAATGGATGGCGGTTCTTTTTTTTTTTTTTTTTTTTTGCTTTGAGGTTAAATCAAAGGCGAGAGAGAGAGAGAGAGAGAGAGAGAGAGAGAGAGAGAGAGAGAGAGAGAGAGAGAGGATAAGAAGATGGGGAGAATCAAGTGGTTTTTCAAGGGAGGAAGAAGATCAAACGAAAAGGTAGGTTAGGAACTGAAAAAAATAAAGATTATTTTTTAGAGGGAATATGTTAATCAGGAGAGGAAGGGTAGGAAACGGAGGAGATTAGAGTTTTCTCAAGATAGGGGACCGGTTGAAAAGAAGAGAGAAGATAAGAAACGTGGGAAAAGTAAAGTTCCGATAAAATAGGGTAGCATTCAGAAGGGGAAGAAAAGAAATGTGTGGATGATATCAGTTTCAAGTTTTCTGTCGGTCCGCACTTTTTCTGTCCGCCCTCAGATCGTAAAAACTACTGAGGCTAGAGGGCTGCAAATTGGTACGTTGATCATTCACCCACCGATCATCAAACATACCAAATTCCAGCCATCTAGCCTCAGTAGTTTTTATTTGATTTACGGTTAAATTTAGACATAATCGTGCATATGGCAACGATATGACAGGCCACCACCGGATCGTGGTTAAAGAATCATGGGCCGCGGCTCATACAGCATTATACCGAGACCACTGAAAGATTGATCTATTTTCGGCGGCCCTGAGTATAGGCTGTACAGAAAACTCGATTACGCCGAAGAAACTTCGGCGCATTTTTTACTTGATTATGAAGGAGACGAAATTAAAAAGAAAGAGAATAGTTCTTTATAATGGAAAAGAGGTTGAAAGGAGGTTCAGGGTGAGAAATGGAAGAATATATTTTTTCATGTAGAGAATGAAGATAATAGCTGAGGAGAATAAAGTCTTCTTTTTTAATATAAAAGGGTTCAAACGTGAAAAGGATGATGAAAACTGAATGATAATAAAGATTAAATTTTCTGTAATATATTTGTAAAAACATCAAGGAACCTTTATTGTTGATTTTCAAATTAGGTCATATAGATGATTGCTTGAGAAGGTAAAATGATAACTTTGAATGCATTTGAATACCTAGAACCACATTCATAAAATAACTTTTTATTAAATAACAATTTCTGATAAATGTGAAAATTCATGTGAATCACAAGAGATCAAAAACAAAAATTAACGTGGATTAACATACGTCAAGCAATCTATATAAAACAGTGCATGCGCCTCACCTCTTAGACATTTAAAAAAAAATCTTTGAAAAACCTTATGCAAAGAGAGACCACTCATAAGTTTTCTACGAATTCTCTCCCTATCCCTGTTCCCATCTCTACCTCTCTCAGCTCTTTCTTTATCTCTATCTCTGTCTTTATCTCTCTCTCTCCTAAAGATAAGTGAGCACATGATGTTTCCTTGGATGGACTAATATCAAATCTTTGAAACATCCTAATCCTTGTTAACTCCTTGTAACTCTCTGTCTCTCTCTCTCTCTGTCTGTCTCTCTGTCTCTCTCTCTCTCTCTCTGTCTGTCTGTCTCTCTCTCAACTCTTTCTTTATCTCTAGCTCTGTCTTTATCTCTCTCCCTTAGAGATAAGTGAGCACATGATGTCTCCTCGAATGGACTAATACAAAGTCTTTGAGACATCCTAATCCTTCTTAACTCCTTGAACATCCTCTCTCTCAATTCTTTCTTTATCTCTAGCTCTATCTTTATCTCTCTCCTTTAAGAGATAAGTGAGCACATGATGTCTCCTCGAATGGACTAATATAAAGTCTTTGAGACATCCTAATCCTTGTAACTCTCTCTCTCTCTCTCTCTCTCTCTCTCTCTCTCTCTCTCTCTCTCTCTCTCTCTCTCGGACTCCTTTAATCAATAGCACAAACATGCTTACGTAAGAATTCCTTTGCCTTATATATCTTTAAGCATCACCTAAGCATTCCTCTTCCACCTAGTGGGTCCCTTTATTTCCCGGCCTCTCTTTAGCAGTTATTGTCCCACACGCCTCGGTGACTCCAACACACGAGATTTTCCGGTTTCGTGAATGCAAAAAGTAACGATATTTTCCGACTCTCCGGCGAATTATTAACGGACCAGTTCTCCAGATGTAATGGAAAGATTAAATTCCCGGAAGCTTCAAGAATTCTCTCTCTCCTCCGTTCTTGTCTATTCTTCGTAATGCAGGATAAACTGTCGGGAAGAATGTTGTTGTCGGCGGTCACGGTGGGGGTTTATAGCTTGCTTTCGGGTTGTGGGGCTTTTCTTCTGCTTGCCTTCTACGGGCCTGGGCTAGATCCAGAGGGCGAAGGTGAGTGGTTGGGGAGGGGGAGGAATAGAGGATAAAGGAATTCAAGCACAAAAGTGAATCACGTGGGCTGCTGGCCAAAATGGGCACTGTGGACGACAAAATTTGTCATCAAAAAGGGACGACAGTAGCTTGCCAGGTCAGTTGGCTCCTCCATTAGAGGAAATCGTAACTTTGTATGCAGAGCTCAGAATAGAACAGAATATAGAATTTAGACCAAAGGCCAAGCGCTGGCACCTATGAGGTTAATCAGCGCCGAAACTGAAACTGACAGTAAAAAGGTTTGAAACGTATAACAGGAGAAAACCTGGCAGTTGCACTATGAATCAATTGTTAGGAGAGAATGGAAAGTACGACTGAAGAAAGGGAAATAATCCTACACGAGATTACTTGCATTTTAAGAAAGTATCCAGTTTAATAAAACCTCAGATTTATCAAAATCAGAATTATCTATCGATCTCCATACATTTTCCCAATCTTCTGTCTATGCATGCCTTTATAAGTGTAGCAGTAAGCACTTTCAATTCTTCTCTGTCTGTGTGTCAGTCTGCCAAACTCTACCTTTCAT
>NC_089782.1:41286321-41298821 GCF_040412425.1 Macrobrachium rosenbergii
CCTCGCGACTCGTGAGATATTGGGTACGTGGAACTTGCAATGACTTTTGTGATTTGTATTATTAGGTTTTTGTTTGTGGGAGTTTTTTTAGGGAGGGGACTGTGGTATCTGAAGGACGTATGTGTAATTCCATCAAACATATCACATACACATACATGCACACAAAAACACACACACAAACAATATATATATATATATATATATATATATATATATATATATATATATATATATATGTGTGTGTGTGTGTGTGTGTGTGTGATATATATATATATATGTGTGTGTGTGCGTGTGTGTGTGTGTGTGTGTGTGTGTGTGTAGAGAGAGAGAGAGAGAGAGAGAGAGAGAGAGAGAGAGAGAGAGAGAGAGAGAGAGAGAGAGTACTTATGCATAATTCACTTTGGATATGAGTTGCTCTTGAGGTAAAGTGAATTCGATATTACTGTTACTTATGCATATACATATATACAGTATATATATATAAGTATATATGTATAATGTATATACACTAACAGAGACACAGAGAGAGAGAGAGAGAGTGTATATCAAAGACTCTCTCTGCTTAAAGGATATGCAAATGAAGAGCAAAAATGATGAGCTACAGAGTTGAAAAAGACTCCCAATTAATTTGCAAATGTGATTATGGCTAATGAAATCATCAAGGGGAAAGTTCAAGAAAGGAATATCCCCTATGTTTCTCAAGGGGAGGATCCCTAAATAATAATAATAATAATAATAATAATAATAATAATAATAATAATAATAATAATAATAATAATAATAATAATAATCAGACGTTAATTAAGTACTGAGTAAAAAGATTGCGCTTTTTATTTCAGTTTCCGGTGAAGTACCGCACGATTGTCCATTAAAATTACACATTCGCAAAAACATATGCGTACCCAAAACACTCCAACAGTCATACACCCTACACAAACACACACACACATATACACACACACACACACATTTATATATATATATATATATATATATATATATATATATATATATATATATATATATATATATATATATATATATATATAACAGAACAGTAGTTGCCCGCGTTCACTATTTAAAAGCACAATCAAAGGCAAACGTCTCCTGTGCATAAAACTTCCATAATATTTCCCATTTTTTATGACAACCGTGACTAATCGGGTTCAAATCGACCTGTAAAACACACTTTATGCTAACCACCTTCTGTTTCAAAATCAATTTCAAGTTTCCAAGTGACACCTGAACGGTCTTTGCACTTCCTTCCTCCACCAAACGTCTAAAGTGTTTGTAGTTTTCATCAGCTTATGTTCTCTCCAAGTGCCAAAACCATCTGAAAACATGAAGCTCCACCATTCTGCTGATCTTCTAAATACGTCTTTGTTGTAAATCTCCATTAACACTCTTCGCCTTTCAATTCTCTCATTCTGCTTTGATTGTACAATCAATATATCATTCCAACAGCTGTCCATTTTTAGATCACATTCCTATTGAAATTCACATTTTACCTCATTTGTACGATTCCTTTGTATATTCCAAATTTCGCTTCAGCGCAACGTGTATGTATGCATATATACAGAACACGTATCGATTAAATTTTGTTTCAATGCAACATGTATGTATCTATGCATATAGAACGCATATGAATTAAATTTTGCTCCAGTGAAACATGTATGCAAGAGTGTACAGAACGCGTACCAATTAAATTTTGCTTCAATGTGACATGTATGTATCAATGTATATGGAACGCGTATCAATCAAATTTTGCTTTAATACAAAATGTATGTATCGCTGTATATAGAGCGCATATTAATTAACGTTTACTTCAATGCGACATGTGTGTATCTATGTACAGTATGTATATAGAACGCATATTAATTAACTTTGGCTTCAATGCAACATGCATGTCTATGCATGTGTATGCATATAGAACATTTACCAATTAGAATAAAGAAGAGGAAAAACTGCGCGAATAATTTCGCAAAGAACAAACCCCAAAAAAAAAAGAAAGCTGTGCACAGGTTAAAAAAAAAAACAAAAGAAGAAAAAAAAAACAGTGAAGACCTCGCGCAGAAGCCATCACCAGCTCGTTATGTAAACAAGACCTTTTGGGCAAGCACAAACAAACACCCGGCCCCCGCAAAGCCCCGCTGCCCATTCAGACACAAAATAAAAAGGAAACAAACGTGAAGAAACAAACACGCCCACGTACCCCCGTGAAGAAACGCCATCGAGAAAAAAAAAAAAGAGAAACAGAAAGGAAGAGAGAGAGGAAAAAAAAGGGGAAGAAGGGACCGGACCGACTTCAGAGAAACCGAAAGAAGAAGAAGAAGAAGAAGAAACAAAAGGTCCTTTTGGAGGGAAGCAACAAAGGGAGTACAAAGTCCGGCGCGCGAGCGATGGGTGGAAAAATGTGAATCGGGGGAATAATGAGGATGAAACAACGGCAACAATAAAAACAAAAGCAACAACAATAATCATGGCAGTAACAGCAACTATATAATTACTTTCTCAACAGGAACAGTAGTACAAATGTCAAAAGAGAAGACGATATTATTACTTAGCAGTATCACAAAGCGAAAGGGCAAAATGATACATCAACAAGATTAATACCAATGACAGAATCAGCAAAACTAACAATAACGAAAAAAGAATAAGAACGATAATAACATGAATAATCATGTATATGACACAATATAAAAATGGGAAATATACAATCAATTTATGCACACAGGAGACGTGACATTATAGCAAACATGAAATGTAATGACTACAAACATTTCATACAAGCACAGCCAAAAATACAAGGACGTATTTTGGCTGTACACAAACAAAGACAGACCCACACATACAGGGACAGACACAGACATACACACAGACATTATATATATATATATATATATATATATATATATATATATATATATATATATATATATATATATATATATATATATATATATATATATGTATATATATATATATATATATATATATATATATATATATATATATATATATATATATATATATATATATATATATATATATATATATATATATATATATATATATATATATATATATATATATATATATATATATATATATACATACATATATATATATATATATATATATATATATATATATATATATATATATATATATATATATATATATATATATATATATATATATATATATATATATATATATATATGAGAGACAGACTGATTATACCAGTTACACAAGAACGGAGAGCTAGCCAGACCAACCCTGATTAATGCGACGAACGGGAAAGTTTTTCCTCTCATTCATTTTCGTTCCTGAAATTCGCAGAAACAGAATGAGAGAATGTTCGCCAAGGCTCTCCGCAATGAAACAGAAACCATTTCTTATCAAATTTCCATCGGAAAAGATATTAAATTTTGTCTAATACTTACTATCCGGTTACTATTACTACTAATACTACTACTACTACTACCACTGGTGCTGCTGCTGCTAATTATAATAATAGTAATTATTATTATTACTATTATTATTATTATCATCGGGCAATAACCGCCAGTTTTCATACTTTGGTACAGAGAAATATTATAATAATAATAATAATAATAATAATAATAATAATAATAATAATAATTATTATTATTATTATTATTATTATTATTATTATTATTATTATTAGTGTCCGTAGGTTGGTAATAATAATAATAATAATAATAATAATAATAATAATAATAATAATAATAATAATAATATTATTATTATTATTATTATTATTATTATTATTATTATTATTATTATTATCGGACAATAACTGACCAATGTCCATACTTTGGTTAAAGAGAAATATATTAGCAACGTATTTGTAGCTGTCTTGATTCTTTACAGTATATACTGTACAAAAGAAGGTAGTGAAATACGAAGAGTAAACCCGTAGAGTTTAACATCAGGTTATTATTATTATTATTATTATTATTATTATTATTATTATTATTATTATTGTTGTTGTTGTTGTTGTCTTTTTCCAGACTGAGCACATTTATGAATAGAAGAAATCAAGATTGATAAGTCAGCCTGGAAGAAGTATTATAGAGATATGCAGATATAAATATACAGATATAAAGTTAAAATATAAAGACACGCAGATAATATTAATTAAACTTGAACAAAGGAACGAAAGGTTAAATGCATTAACCTTTGTTGACGTCAGAAGGGTTTAATTTAAGAGAGCGCATTTTAAAATGGCGTAATGCTAGATGATCTGTAACAAAAGATTATCCCAATATAATAAAAATTGTAATAATCGCTGTCAGGCAAACTATTGTAGCTTCAGAACATAAAAGCCTTTAGGTAAAGAGATTTTTGTCATGGAAGTTTTACATCTTTTTTTTTTTAATACGTCCAGGTTTACATATCCTTTGAATGAAAATGTTTTAAGTGTCTGTTCATTCGATATTTCCTATTATCTTCTGTAATTGCTTTCAAATGAACGCCATATACTCTGGCAGCTTGAATTCAAGTCGATGGCCCCTGTAGGCTTGTTCCATATGAATATAGGTTTATCTTCTGAATAATAATAATAATAATAATAATAATAATAATAATAATAATAATAATAATAATAATATCACAGAAAAACACTTATATAATCGTAAATTTCCAGATCTGTATTCTTTTCGAAATGCTTCTACATAATAATAATAATAATAATAATAATAATAATAATAATAATAATAATAATAATATATTATTATTATTATTATTAATATATTATTATTATTATTATTATTATTATTATTATTATTATTATTATTATTATTATTATTATTAGCAAGTACTCTCAAGATATTTCATCATCAATTATGATAAATGAGTGACATCTGCTTATGATACAAAATAAATCAGTACAAATGATAGACATGAAGAAAACTGAACATTAAGTTTTCAATGAAAAAAAAACCTTATTTCTAATGAACAAAATTGACATTAGGAAAAATTCAGTTAACCGAGACTGGATGAATAAAAAAACTAATGTAACTAGAGCTATTCATTTTAGACACCCTCAATAAAATGAACTAAGATTATAAAAAAAAGGATATATGTATATAAGGAATATCAAGAATAAAGAGGAATCTAGCGGAATCACAAAAAAAAAAAAACACAAGTATCGAAAAAAAAAAAACTCAAAATCCCTCCGATGTTTTGATTTGAATCATAAAATCTCACAGAAGTCTCCAAAATAAACAGATCTGGGATTTAACAAAACAGACGAAAAGTAAGCGAGAGAAAACACACAAACACACACACACACACAAAACTGGGCAGGCAATGCACAAAAGCCCGATGCTCTTAGTACGAAGGTTTGTAAAGAAGCGAAAGAAGAAGAAGAGGAAGAAGAAAAAATAAATAAAAGCGTTTCCTTACACCAGATTCCAGAATCTGGATTTCCAAGAGACTAATGGAGAAGCATTCGCTGAGATTCCAAAAAAGAGGGAAAGGGATTGGAATGTGAGTGGAATCCTCGGGCGGTGGGGTCGGGGTGGGGGTGGGGGGATTATTCCTGGGGGGGGAAGGGACAGGGGAGGAGGGGGATATAACGGACGATGAATCAGCTAAAGGAAAAAGGAAACTTCTTGAGAGACGACGGAAAGACAAGCGAAAAACTCGGAGGTATTTCTACGACAGGGAAAAGGCGATTGGATTTAACAGCTGTTTGAGGTCGGACGATTTATCCGCAAAATTAATAATAATAATAATAATAATAATAATAATAATAATAATAATAATAATAATAATAATAATAATAATAATAATAATAATAATGCATTTCTACGACATGGGAAAGGCGATTGTATTCAACAGCTGTTTGAATTCGGATGATTTATCCGTAAAATTAATAATAATAATAATAATAATAATAATAATAATAATAATAATAATAATCATGCATTTCTACGACAGGGGAAAGGCAATTGTATTCAACAACTAGAAGTCGGATGATTTATGAAGTCGGATGATTTATCCGTAAAATTAATAATAATAATAATAATAATAATAATAATAAAATAATATAATGATAATAATAATAATTTGTGATTCAATGTTCTGTCTGTTATATGCACATTTTCACTAGAATTATTTACACAGTGTCCTTGTGATGATGATGTTAATGATAACAATAATTATATACATACATATATATATATATATATATATATATATATATATATATATATATATATATATATATATATATATATATATATAATCAGTAAAAGGCTTCTAAACTAATCATAGCAATATATATATATATATATATATATATATATATATATATATATATATATATATATATATATATATATATATATATATATATATATATATATATATATATAATCAGTAAAAGGCTTCTAAACTAATCATAGCAATTATCATCTACGAGGCAAAAATTACTCTACTCACGGAGAAAGAACAAAGACCTCATTATCTCTTTCAATTATCCGAATGATAATCGCTCTTCCGAGAGAATCATCGTCCAAATAATTCGACCGATTATTGTCACCTGAATCACACTTAAGAATTACTAAAGAAACCGGTAGATAATAATCAATAAAGCAACGACATATTACGTGAAATTCAACGGTGTGTGTGTGTGTGTGTGTGTGTGTGTGTACACAGAGGCCGATGACGTAAGTGTGAGAGAGATCGAAGTCGATTTCCATGTCCTTAGGGTATGAGGTTTTCTGGACATGGGTGTAACTTCTATGTTTATCTATCTATCTATCTATCTGTCTATCTATCTATCTATCTATCTATCTATTAAGTTGTGTATTTCACGAGTGTCGAACCTACGCTACGTACATATACTTTGCAATGTATTTACAATTTATTTGTCAATCTCCATGAGTGTTTTTTCCAACGACTGTTTTTTTATCATTTCATCAGTCTATCTCCAATGAGTGTTTTTTTTCTATCTATCTATCTGTCTATATATACTTTGCAATTTATCTGTCTACTATCACTATCAATCTATCTCCTATGAGTGCATCCTCTCTCTCTCTCTCTATCTCTCTACTCTCTCACTATATATATATATATATATATATATATATATATATATATATATATAGTATATATATATATATATATATATATATATATATATATATATATATATAAATATATATATTATACATATGTATATATATATATATATATATATATATATATATATATATATATATATACATATATATATATATAAATATATATGTTATACATATGTATACATATATATATATATATATATATATATATATATATATATATATATATATATATATATATATATATATATATACATATAAACTTATATAGCAACAACGAACAACAAATTCACACATCCATAACGATACTTCAAGCCATTTCAGAGGAACCCTATACCACGTACCTCCACATAACCCAGAGAACTCAACATTCATAGCAGACACAATGTCAATTAAAAAAAAAGGAAAATAACGGACAAATGGTGAAGCCTCTTCACAACTGGAGGGAAAATCGATTCGGGATGATTCAGCACTTGGGGCGGTGTGTCACGAAAACCCGAGATTTCGGCCGTCGTGTTCCGTCCCGACGGACGGACGGACGGACGCTGTTCGTTGAGGCTGTGGCACGTGAAAAACGAGCTCGTTTAGGTCATAAGAGAGTAGTTTCACGTCAGTTTGTCTTTTAAAACGAGCTCGCCAAGGCAGTGTCCCAGGAAAAACGAACTCGTTATGGTGTCTCTCACAACTCGTTTACGTCATAAGAGCGTGGTTTTTATGTCAGCTTCGTCTTTTTTTTAAAACGAGCTCGCCAAGGCGGTGTCACAGAAAAACGAACTCGTTATGGTGTTTCTCATGAGCACGGGAGTGTTGAGACACCGTCACATTGAAACGAGCTCATTATGATGTCTCATAATCACGGGAGTGTTTAGACATTATCACATTAAAACGAGCTGGTTATGATGTCTCATTAGCACGAAATTAAGACACGATCACGTTAAAACGAGTTCGCTATGGTCTCTCATAAGCACGGGAGTGTTAAGACACGATCATATTAAAACGAGTTCGTTAAGGTGTTTCACATAAGCACGAGACTGTTTAGACATCGTTACATTAAAACGAGCTCGTTATGGTGTCTCATAAGCAGGAGATTGTCAAGACATGGTCACTTGCTAACGAGCTCGTTATGGTGTCCCATATACACAGGAACGTCGAGGCACGTCACGTCAAAACGAGCTCGTTATGATGTTTCATACACACGACAAAGACACTGTCATATTGAAACGGACTCATTATGGCATCGTCACACGAGCACATAATTGTTAAGGCAGAAGCACACGAGTTCGAGATTGTTGCGGAAGTGTCATACTACCATGAGCTCGTTAAAGTATTGTCACACGAAAACGAGCTCGCTCAGGCAGTGTCGCATGAACACGAGGTCGGCAATGCAGATTCAAATGACACCATGCTTGCACGACTTCAAGCAGTTCGGTAATGTAATGCCAAATGACGGACACATGAGACTTCAAGTTGGCAACCACGCTGGTTACCGGGAGCAAAGATTAACAGCAAAAATAATAAATAAATAAACAGATAAAATAAAACAGAACAAAATAAAAAGTGAAAATGTATAAGTGTGACACAACATTGTGATCAGTTATGTAATGCGGACATCTGTAACAGTACTATAATATAAAATATAAAAACGCAAATATAAATTACAGCAAATATCAAAACGCAAATATAAAATATAGCAAATATAAAAAAGCAAATATAAAATACTGCAAATATAAAATATTGCAAATATAAAAACGCAAATATAAAATACAGCAAATATAAAACATAGCAAATATGAAAACGCAAATATAAAATATACCAAATATAAAATATGACAAATAAAAACGTACGCGTACACACGCAAACACACAGACAAATCTAGTTATTACACACCAGAAAGATTCGGAGAACAACCACGCACATGAAACCCATAAAAATGAATGGCAACAGATTACTGCTGACTCTACATGACAAAATACGAATGGCAGATGACTGACGTCTGCTCTACAAAGCAAAACGAGTCGCCACGTACGAACGCGGAGTTATAGAGCAGAGATGCCTGCCATAATTCGGCCAGTAAAACTGCGTAACGAACCAATATAACACGACGAAATTACCCTACGCTAATTGAAGGCAATTAACGAGGCTCTAAATGCGGTGATACTTCTGTTGTGTGGGAGAGAGTTTGTGTTGGCGTTTCCCCGGACTCACTCTTTTAGTCGATTCCGACGCTGAATTAAAATCTTCGTAGAGATTTTGGATTGTTGGACGGGAGGACGAATAGCCGTGAAAATGTCAGCTTTAAGGCCGCCGAATTAACTGGAGATACTCGGAAATGCTTCCCACAGTTTCTGGCTTCCTTAAAGAGATTCAGGGGGAAACAGGATGCTAATGAAATACTATATGTAATGACGGGCGGTCGTGGAGGGAGATGCTAAAATAGCGTCACTGCAGTTTTCTATTCATTAAATAAATTATGCCGTGGTTTTGAGGTCATCACTAAACTCCATCTGTTCATCTGAGAGAGAGAGAGAGAGAGAGAGAGAGAGAGAGAGAGAGAGAGAGAGAGAGAGAGAGAGAGAGAAAGGAATATCCCGTCAAACCCTATTTCCGTTAGTTTCCAGGCACTCTCACTAAATTAATGCTATTTGATTAGCCAGAATAGTGACGCCCAAAACACAATAAATCAAAATACTTTTTTCCCGCTAACTGAAAATCAGAGATTTATTTAGAATCTAGATGTTGGAGCAAGAAGGTAACACCCGCCCACCAGGCCTTACGCCCCCACCCCTCGCCCCCATCTGCACGTCCTCCGAAGCTTCTGATGAAAGAGAAGGCTTGAACGTAGGATTATATTATAATATAATACACAAGGAAGTAGTAAAGATAAACAATTTAAAAATACATATATATAAATAAACAGGTTTATTTGGGGATTTAGACGAAACAACAAGAAAACAATAATCCAGGATTAATAGAGTACTCTATTAACCCTGCAATAATCAACAGGACTTTATCAGAGTTTACCCTTAAGTTGGTACTTCTGCAGTAAAGTTCCTTCAGGTGTATTTCAGAAGGATTCTCAAATACAAAGAAAGAAAATAGTTATCGTATTTTAAAGTAAAAGTGGGGTAGCGGTGTTGGAAGTGATAAATGCAAGAATAAGGCAAAGAGCAATGCAGATGAGGGACTAAGGGACGCATAAAAAAGGCTTTTAATACCATCTGAAGTCAGTCAGACAAGTCGCATTACAGTCGGTACCCCACACCAGGGACGAAGAAAGAAAACGGACATGAAAAGAAAACGGAACCAGAGGAAATGATATTCGGCAAAGATTTACCACAGGTCATTCATCTTTCGATCGGCTCCCTGTAGGTCTGATGGTCCGGGCAAGTGAGTAAGTCTTTAAGAGAAGCCATACATTTTAGATCGATTTATAACCTGCCAACTGCACCATCATCTTGTTCCACCAAATAGTCTGAAAGATAAACTCTCGGAAGATGGACTGCTAACCCACTGAGGGAGTTGAGGTCGTTTTCTATGACTTGTGGAAAATAAAGAAATGTCTGTCATGGAGCACTTAACTGGGCAAAAGCACGATTTTACGAATTGGTATTTACCAAGGAAAATGATAAATTGCTGAAAAATTATGAAAATAAATACAAGCATAGACTGCAAAATCAACTGGAAGGATTTGAGACAATTACTTCAACTTTGACAGTTGAAAATGTTTAAAAATTAATATATATCTGCTTTGGAAAAATAATAAATATAAATATTAATGAATAAAAATAAATTACAAACAAAAATCGTGATACTAAGATCAATACTTGCCACAGAAAACGTTGGAATATATTTGTCTAAAAATATGAAAAAGTCTGACAAAAATAGTCTGCAAATCACTGGAGTCTTTAAGAATTATCTTTAATAAAACAGAAATTAAAATAACGAAATGATAAATTATCATAAAGATAACCAATTTTTTCGAAATTATTTTTTTTTTCACTGAAAAAGATTAAAAAATTAATATCTCTATATTAATCCAGTCTTTAAACTTGTCGATGTACAAACTATAAAAAGATATGTTGATTTTATATGATTTCACTTTTTCTAAATATAGTATAACATGCACGAAATTTAATATGAGTAAAATCTATAATATGTACTTTTTTATATTTAAGCTCACTTAAAATTGTTATAGAAGATTGCTAAAAGCACATGCACTGTCGCTATATGCATGTTGTAAACATATATACATAACATGCATACATACGTATACAAATAAATTATATATATATATATATATATATATATATATATATATATATATATGACAGAATAAAGTCATCTGCATTAACCAAAACAAATATTCGCACAACATCTGAATTTTGCCAAGGAAAAAAACAAAAATATATTTCTAAAATACGAAGGCTAGAGGGAAGCTTTCCAAAGCAGCGTCTCCGTATCTCTTTCCTCTTCATCCGCATGTCAGGATCAGCAAGAAGCCACGAGAATTTCGAATGTAAAAATATTCTGGTTTAACTGTTTCCTCAGTGGAAGAATCTGCAACATTATCCTTCATTTTATCTTTCATCTCCCGCTTCTGTACCCCGTCTGACATACAGTTTTGACGGCTGTGATAATTTATGGGTAGGTGTTCCTGAGATATTCAAATTATGCGAAAGTAAATAAGAGATAAAGAAGATTGCGGGGATTCAGTTGTGTATTTAGTTTTCTGTAAAAGGAAACTATTGAGATGGCTTTGTCTGTCCGTCCGTACTTTTTCTATCCGCCCTCAGATCTTAAAAAGCCGCGGAGGTTAGAGGGCTGCAAATTGGTATGTTGATCATCCACCCTCTAGTCATCAAACATAACAAACTGCAGCCCCCTAGCCTCAGTAATTTGTATTTTATTTAAGATTTAAAGTTAGCCATGATCATGCGTCTGGCACCGTTATAGGTGCCACCAACACAGGCCACCACCGGGCCGTGGCTGAAAGTTTCATAGACCGCGGCTGGTTTCATGGGCCTTAGTTGAGTGTTTCATGCAGCATTACACGATGTACAGAAAACTCGATTGTGCCGAAGAAACTTCGGCGCATTATTTTACTTGCTTTTTTCTCAGTGACAATAGAATTGAAATTTATGACTCCTAAGACATGCCTCAGAATTTCCATTTTTTTTTTCCCCGTCTGACGTACAGCTGTGACATTTATGCTAATTTATGGGAGGGTGTCATATATATTCTGTTGTGTTATCCGGCATGACAGTATAATCTAGGAGAGCGTATTAAAAAATATATATATGCCTACGTCTTCTTCTGAATTAGTGACTGTGATGTTCGTGCTAAATTAGAGCACTGGTAAGAATTTTTCAGTTAAAGAATAAA
>NC_089782.1:41303821-41306321 GCF_040412425.1 Macrobrachium rosenbergii
TCTGTCGGACCTGCCAGTGTGGCTGGAGAGAACGCGCCCTCGACAGCCATTAGTTGGAGCCATACATTCAGGCTTACAACTTAGGTAAATGAAATGACAATACAAGCTTCGACTTCGGAGAAGGGGTTTAAAAGACTGACTCTCTCTCTCTCTCTCTCTCTCTCTCTCTCTCTCTCTCTCTCTCTCTCTCTCTCTCGTCTCTCGTCTTTCAAGGCAAAAATTATAATAGGAAAGGAACATACCGTATTTTCCTCTCTCTCTCTCTCTCTCTCTCTCTCTCAAGCCAAAAATCATAATAGGAAAGGTATGTAATATCGTATATTCCTCACTCTCTCTTTCTCTCTCTGGAGTCTTTCAATTCAAAAATCATAATAGGATGGGTATATAATATCATATATTCCTCGCTCGCTTGCTCGCTCTCTCTCTCTGGAATCTTTCAATTCAAAAATCATAACAGGATGGGAATACAGTATCATATTTTCCTCTCTCTCTCTCTCTCTCTCTCTCTCTCTCTCTCTCTCTCCAAATGTTTTTAAAGCTGGAAATCACCGGAGACATTGTTACCGGGAACAAGCAGTTCACGTGTAGAATAATTGTACTGAACATATTCCGGGGAATAATCAGTTTTTCTTTCATACACGAGTGCATATGTTAACACACACCTGTATCTATCTATCTATCTATCTATCTATCTATCTATCTATCTATCTATCTATCTATCTATCTATCTATATATATTTATATATATACATACATATATATTATTTATAATATGCATATGTATATTTTATACATGCACGTATGTATATGCATATCAATGAGAGTGAGAGCGTAGTGTGCATGTGAGAGAGAAGAGAGAGAGAGAGAGAGAGAGAGAGAGAGAGAGAGAGAGAGAGAGAGAGAGAGAGAACAAACCAAGGGAATGCACTCGCCAAAATGAATCATTTGGCTAAAACGACTACTGTAGGTTCGCAGCAAAGCCGAATTCATAAAGATCCTCTGCCCAGCATCCAATAATAACAGGACACCACTTTGATCTCGAAAATCAAATAACGCAGAAACGTCCCCAAATTTTAAAAGCCATTGTTTAAACGTAGCATTACTAAGTGGTTTATATCGGTATTATCTTTTAAACGTCCGGTATTCAATTCGTAACAATTCCGCCGTGGATATTCATGGCTCGTAACCATGTAAAACTTCACACTGGTCTCTCAGATCAAAGCCATTTCTACATGGAGGTTCGGGGCTCAGTGGGAGCTATTAAGAAAATTGTGATCAGATGTTTTTGACAGATGCTGCATTTGCGACAAACATTGCGCAGTTATATTTAGTGGGTCAGGTAATTCTGCCGATCAGATAAACATTCTATAGTGTTTACAAAATGGGTATATGCGTGACGCGTCACTGACGTGGATAATAATAATAATAATAATAATAATAATAATAATAATAATAATAATAATAATAATAATAATAATAATAATCAGTAAACGCTTGGTTAATTTTAATGCAGTGCTAGAAATATGCTTTAAAACAGTAAAAAAATGCGCCGATTTCTTCGGCGCAATCGAGTTTTCTGTACATCGTATAATCAAAGCCACCGAAAACAGATCTATCTTTCGGTGGTCTCAGTTAATGCTGTATGAGCCGCGGCCCATGAAACTTTAACCACGGCCCTGTGGTAGCCTATCCTATATCGTTGCCAGAAGCACGACTATAGCTAACTTTAACCTTAAATAGAATAAAAACTATTGAGGCTACAGGGCTGCAATATGTTTGATGATTGGAGAGTGGATGATCAACATACCGATTTGCAGCCCTCTGGCCTCAGTACTTTTTAAGATCTGAGGGCGGACAGAAAAAGTGCGGGCAGAATAAAGTGTAGACGGATAGACAAAGCCGGCACAATAGTTTTCTTTTACAGAAAAACAGAAATGACAGATTATGCACTTATAAATCCTGGCTATAAGTAAAAACTGTGCATGAAAAACTGTCATTATTTTAGGGGAACATAAAGTGCCCTGAATTAAGTTTATGATGGACATTCATAATAGGCTATGTACCATGCACTATATGGTTTTTGTGTTTTTTTCTGATAAAGTGAAACAACGAATTATCAGATGTTTACACATATACATAATTATAACATATATATACTATATATAAATATATACATACATATACATACATAATATATACAGTACATACATATTATATATACATATATATATATATATATATATATATATATATATATATATATATATATATATATATATATATATATATATATATATCATAAACAGAAAAACCAAGCCAGCAGAAAATATGTGAGAAACAAAAGGTAGTTTGCTCAAGAAATATCCTTTTAATATAAAAAAAAATTCTTTCAGGAACGCTCAGAAGCTAACACTCAGGACTAAGCAATAAAGAAAATTGTGAAATAAAAAAAAAAATGTTGAAATTCTGATGGAACGAGAAAATGAAGATCTAAAGTACT
>NC_089782.1:41316321-41321321 GCF_040412425.1 Macrobrachium rosenbergii
TATCCGGATTAGTACGAGGGAACTCGAACCCCGGTACCACAGCCACTCACAGTGTAAATGCAGAGTTTACTGGGCCATCCTTATATTTTAAGAATGAAAAGTAAAAAACGTGTTCATAGTCTAAATTCCTGACCTGTGAGTATAATTTTTATATTGTGTCATAAAAGTTTGTTTAATCAGTTTACAAAAATCGCTATTTCTATGCAGTTATTATCTACAACAAAGTATAATTATTTTGTTGTGTCACGCTGAAGAGATACGAATTATGAGATGAAAAAAGAAAAACTGTTTACTATGTGAATTACTGATCTTTGAATGTCATCACCAGTGAGTGAGTGATATGCTACCTGGCTCGTATAACAATTACAAATACTCTGAATTAAAATTCCTTTTTTCTCTATTCCAGTAGAATTTTATAACAACGTCCCTATAACTCTCTCTCTCTCTCTCTCTCTCTCTCTCTCTCTCTCTCTCTAACTCTCTCTATTTCAAAACTATTATTTCAAAACGGTTGATTTTTATGATTTTTAGCTTTTTAAAAATCATTTTAACTGCAATTATTCCTTGTAACACGATGCGGTCACGTGCGTTTGACTTTATGATATAAATTATATATATCTGGTATCTTATAGGTCAATGGACGTTGCATACATTTTCAAAATATGGCAAGTAGAATAACCATTGCAAAATGGAAATAAATTTTTTATTTTAATTTGATTTCGACTCTCTCTCTCTCTCTCTCTCTCTCTCTCTCTCTCTCTCTCTCTCTCTCTCTCTCTCTCTCTCTCTCGTAGGCACGGTTACTATTTTCCTTTCTCAAACAGAATTTTGGATCCAAGATAATTTTGGACCTAGGACTCCTCCGTCCCTCCAACCGACATCACGTCCTCGGAACGAGGTGAGAATGAGATCGGTTGTTTTCTTCTTCCTCTCGGGTCACAAACACCTTCTCAACTGCCTCATTATGAGGAGATAATAAAGTTACCTTCTCACTTCGAATGTCTCCGGACTCCCCCTCTACCGGTACCTTCCCGAGGTACCATCCCGGGCCACCCGCTTCGGGTACCCTTTCATGAACTCCCGTCCGGACACCTTCCCAGGTCCTTGGGGTCTCAAAGGAGGACTCCCCATTCTCCAGGGTACACTTTCATGAACTCCCTTCCGGACACCTTTCCAGGCCCTGGGGGTTTCAAAGGAGGACCCCCCATCCCCCAAGGTACTCTTCATGAACTCCCTTCCGGACACCTTCCCAGGCCCTGGGGGTTTCAAAGGAGGATTCCCCATTCCCCAGGGTACTCTTCATGAACTCCCTTCCGGACACCTTCCCAGGCCCTGGGGGTTTCAAAGGAGGACTCCCCATTCCCCAGGGTACTCTTCATGAACTCCCTTCCGGACACCTTCCCAGGCCCTGGGGGTTTCAGAGGAGGACTCCCCATCCCCCAGGGTACTCTTCATGAACTCCCTTCCGAACACCTTCCCAGGCCCTGAGGGTTTCAAAGGAGGACTCCCCATTCCCCAGGGTACTCTTCATGAACTCCCTTCCGGACACCTTCCCAGGCCCTGGGGGTTTCAGAGGAGGACTCCCCATCCCCCAGGGTACTCTTCATGAACTCCCTTCCGAACACCTTCCCAGGCCCTGAGGGTTTCAAAGGAGGACTCCCCATTCCTCAGGGTACTGTTCATGAACTCCCGTCCGGACACCTTCCCAGGCCCTGGGGGTTTCAAAGGGGGCCTCCCCCATTCACCAGGGTACCTTTCATTAACTCCCGTCCGGACACCTTCCCAGGCCCTGGGGGTTTCAAAGGGGGCCTCCCCCATTCACCAGGGTACCTTTCATTAACTCCCGTCCGGACACCTTCCCAGGCCCTGGGGGGGTTTCAAGGGGCCTCCCCATTCACCAGGGTACCTTTCATTAACTCCCATCCGGACACCTTCCCAGGCCCTGGGGATTTCAAAGGGGGACTCCCCATTCCCCAGGGTACCTTTCATGAACTCCCGTCCGGACACCTTCCCAGGCCTTGGGGACACCCCTCCCCCACAGGGTATCCTCTCATGACAACCTCCTCAGGAGACACCTTCCTACTGAGGGCACCCCCTCTGAGCCCCTCGAGGTAACCAACCAGGACTCCCAGTCAGGGCACCCTCTTATGATAATCCCCAGGACACCTTCCCAGGACACCCCCGGAGGGCACCCTGCCGAGGCATACGATCAGCCACTGATTAATCCATTGTTTGCGAGGAACTAAGTCCGAAAATTACTCCGTCGCCGACTGTATTATTAATGAGTTCCTTTGCGATCATTCGACGTTGTCTTTACCTTAAAGGAAATGCCTGTGCGTATGATATGAATGGCATGCGTATGAATTCGCGTACGTGCGCCATAATCCGCATTATAATGAGATGAAATAATAATAATAATAATAATAATAATAATAATAATAATAATAATAATAATAATAATAATAATAATAGCATGAGTCTTGAAATGGAGAAGAAACAAATCTACAGTTATGTATGGGTGCAGATACATTTAAAAATAATTATAAATAATAGAGAGCTGTCGGGAATCTCTTCGATTCCCGATAGTTATCTATCTAGAATTATTTTTAAATATATTGTTACCCATACATAACTGTGGAATTGTTTCTCCGATAATAATAATAATAATAATAATAATAATAATAATAATAATAATAATAATAACTGTTTACAATAATAATAATAATAATAATAATAATAATAATAATAATAATAAATAATAATAATAATAATAATAACTGTTTACGACGCAGCCACTTAATATTACATGCAGTAATTGAGATTCCGTGCCACTTGGACCGCGTTCGAGGTACCTGTCATTCGAAAACAAACGCATTAGATTAAATGCTTAATTAGAGTGCTCGCAATTTGAAAAGAGATTTCGTCCTCCCTTCCAGAATCTCGCTGGATTCCGGCTCCGGATAGACCAAAGTCGTCGTCTTCTTCTTCCTCTTCTTCCTACTCCTCCTCTTCTTCTTCCCTGTTTAACAATGAAATCCTTCCTGCATTTCCCTCGTTTAACTGAAAGGAGAGCAGCAGGATAATGTCTTCAACTTGAAATTGAGCGGGATTATGCTGGGCCGAAACCAGAGCGTTGCCAAGGCAAAAGCATATTTCTCTCTCTCTCTCTCTCTCTCTCTCTCTCTCTCTCTCTCTCTCTCTCTCTCTCTCTCTCTCTCTCTCTCTCTCAAATGAGTTTTAGACAATATTCTCTTAATGCCATCCTCCAATATTCTCTCTCTCCCTCTCTATCTCTCTCTCTGACATAATTTTTTATAATATTCCCTTATTATTCTCCCTCTCTTTATGCCATCGTCCAATCTCTCTCTCTCTCTCTCTCTCTCTCTCTCTCTCTCTCTCTCTCTCTCTCTCTCTCTCTCTCTCTCTGATATTGTCTATCTAATTTATTGTCTATCTAATTTAACAGAATTTTAGATATGTATTTCCACAATATTTTCCTCTCTTTATGCCATCCTCCAATCTCTCTCTCTCTCTCTCTCTCTCTCTCTCTCTCTCTCTCTCTCTCTCTCTCTCTCTCTCTCTCTCTCCACATCTACGTCCTATTTTCACTCCGATCCCCCGAAGGCGATACGGCAAGGGAACCGCTCCGTCGTATCTAAATTCATCTCATCTAATTAGCTTCTGTGGATAAGTAAGATTTTAAAATAATAGGATCTACGCGTCAAGAATAATCCTCCTTCTAAATATCCCGTTTCCAACCAACTGGTTATCCATAACTACAAGGATTAGATCTCGAAGGGAAACGTATTTCCACGTGTGTGTGTGTGTGTGCGCGCGCGTTTGTGTTTATATTCAGAGGCCTATGGGACGGGCAATCTGATGTCGTCATCAAAGTCCTGAGATAAGATGGAAGCATACTAGGCGATTCCAGAGGCCCACACCAGACTTTTTGTACCCTTTAAATTCACTTAAGGAACGCCTCCAGGCAAGTGCCCGTGCTGGCATAAGGCCAGCTTAATCCCTACCCACCTGGAAAACAACGCTAAAAGGTAATGTTAGGAAGAGGAAGAGCGGAAACATAAATGGAGTGCGTGTGTGTCTGTGTATGTGAGAGAGAGAGAGAGAGAGAGAGAGAGAGAGAGAGAGAGAGAGAGAGAGAGAGAGCAGTCACTGTAAAACCAATCGTACACGAGGCATAACATACTAGGCGATAAAAACAATGAACAGAAAATATAAATATTATGTTTTCAGCTTGTCCAATGAAGACCACAAAAAATTGCTTATTTCTTTTAACACATCAACGGAACTTACTCTTATTAATACATACCAAGGAACAGAATATGTATTTTAGAGACTATTATACTATTGGAATTTGTATTTCAGTGTGTTCATATGATTTTCTCAAATATGGTTACTAACTAAGTTTGTGAAATCTTGCTTAGCAGCTAAAGTGGCAATTTTGAGAATCTCCCAATAATTTGTTCATGTTTAATCATATTACTTATAACAATAATCTTCGGTGATCTGACCTGAGGCCAAACATCCGTTGTTAGAATATTTAATAAAGCCACGTTTGACAACCAACGTCAGGGTAGAATGGTAAATGGTTGTTGCATTAATGTATATAACTGTGTGTTTGTTATTTTTTTGTCTATTTGTCTACTATACGTCACAAAAAGATATCGATTAATTTACATGTAATTTTAAAAACTGGTTGACAATCAGCCAAGACATCATTTTGATAAACTATTCCAAAAAATTCGCTGACAAATCCGAGTAGCGACAGCTGATGGGTTTAGTAAGCAAAGCTACATTTTATCATATTGGCTGAAGAGCAAAATTGTTAGCAGTCCTCGCTCGTGAAGAGCAAAATATTTATTCCCTGGAGAGCAGATTCTTTTTATTGATTACTTTGGGGGATTAGGTCAACGAAATCCACCAGGGAAAATAGTGATCCTACCGTGTCCAATGGTTCTGTTGAAACGAGACAGTACATTCAG
>NC_089782.1:41326321-41336321 GCF_040412425.1 Macrobrachium rosenbergii
TCAAGATTTACCTTCCGATGTCTTTTCAAAGTCAGTGTCTCGGAGCTGGGAATTTATAAAAGAAAAACTGGGATCGGAAATGTATATATGCAAGAGATAATTAACGATGTCAAAACAAAAGAAATTCAAGGATAAGGAGATACGTGCAAGGTAAACTGAAGGTAAAATGATTAATAAAAAAAAAATAAAATTCTGAGATGCATATCAAAGACAGAAGGATAAAAAAAACACACACATACACAAACACACACACACACACACACACGCACATGAACACACACAGCTGATAACGGCTGATGACGTCACAGCTATCAACAACGAAGGACCGAGTTGGCTGAAGTACATACGGGCCTAAAATAAACAAGTAAAAAATGCGCCGAAGTTTCTTCGGCGCAATCGAGTTTTATTTACAGCTGCTGCAACGTATAATCAAGGCCACCGAAAAAAGATCTAACTTTCGGTGGTCTCGGTATAATGCTGTATGAGCCGCGGTCCATGAAACTTTAACCACGGCCCGGCGATGGCCTGGCATATATCGTTGCCAGACGCATGATTATGGCTAACTTTACCATTAAATAAAATAAAACCTACTGAGGCTAGGGGGCTGCAATTTGGTATATTAGATGACTGGAGGGTGGATGATCAACATACCAATTTGCAGCCTTCTAGCCTCAGTAGTTTTTAAGATCTGAGGGCGGACAGAAAAAGTGCGGACGGACAGACAAAGCCGGCGCAATAGTTTTCTTTTACAGAAAACTAAAAACACACGCACATAATTGCAGATGACGTCACAGCATCAACAACGAAAGACGGTGTTGGCTGTCAAGCGTATCAACTAAAATAAATAAGGAAATAAAAATACATAATTAAGGTTAACGGATCGTCTTCGTTTGTTATAACAATCTCTAAACAATTCGTAGCTGTAAAACAATTTCAGGTCCAAAAAAATATTTACCATTGGCTGAAAACAAACAAACGGATCATCAATCAAAACCAGAAATATATAATAGTCATTTCATATGTATGTATTTATCTGTTCCACACTTGATTGTGTGTTGATTACTTTACACACACACACACAAACACACACACACACACACACACACATACATATATATATATATATATATATATATATATATATATATATATATATATATATATATATATATATATATATATATATATATATATATATATATAATCAAAACACAATCACTTGTGGAACAGAAATAAATATCTGACTCACATCGGGGTCGAATCCAGGTCTTTCAATTGAAAGGCAAGAGCGCTACCAACTGGACCACACAAAGTCCAGCTTATCTCACGACCTAAGTGGTCTTGTTAGTAGCGCCCTTGCCTTTCAATTGAAAGACTCTTGATCCGATAATTCAGAAATTTATATGTATATATGTATATGTCATAATATATATAATTTATATAAATGTATATACATACATATACATAATATATATATATATATATATATATATATATATATATATATATATATATATATATATTTATATATAATTTTCTGACACATCAGGATCGAACCCAGGTCTATCAATTAAAAGACAAGACCGCTGCCAACCAACTCTCACAAGACCTAGGTTCGATCCTGATGTGAGTCAGAAATTTATTTTGTTCCACACGTCATTGTGTTGATTATTCCTAATATACATACATATTATTTATATATATATTTTCAAAACCTATTTAATGGTATTAATGTTGACTGACAGTGTATTGATCCTTGGCATCTAATATACATATTCCTTTACAGACATGAATCACAAACATACATACATTTCACAAACATACAAGGAACAGTGTTACGTTCTAATGCCGACGAACTGAGTCGATATGAACTAAATCGCCTACCGATGAAAGCCAATCACTGAAGTGAATATATATTGAGGGAACTGATGGAAATTCTCCATCACAGACGGCGGTCTAATCACAGGCATGAGTATTGTGTGTGTGTAATATATATATATATATATATATATATATATATATATATATATATATATATATATATATATATATATATATATATATATATATATATATACATACATACATATATATATATATATGTGTGTATACATATATATATATATTTATATATATATATATATATAAATATATTTACATATATATTTTAAGTCCTGTGATTCAAGTGAAGAAAGATTGCATACCATAAAGCGCAAGAAGAAATATCCTGTAAATCACGCTCCCCTCACCCCTAAACACCCCCCCCGCCCCGCCCCCTCAGCGAAGCTTCATAAATCCACTACGATGACTCAGACTGTACAGCTGAGACAATGCTGCAAATATCCACACGAGCCGACAACTGCCCCCTAGGGGGGGCGGGGGCCCTTGCTTCTTATTCCGTCTTGAGAGGAGCCTCGGTTACTTCCCGTCGGAGGAAGTCGCCCTAATCCACTTAAGAGGACGTCGGAAAAAAGGCGCGCTTTAATCTGTGCCTGCGCAGTTTACAATATTTATAAGACCTCCCTGTTTGACCCCCTTGAATTATTCATGACCTACATGATACAACATACTGGAGGCTCCCAGCGCGGAGTTTGTTTTTGTTCTTTGTTTCGACGTCGACCGGGATTCCGAAGGGGGCGCAGCGCCCTGCCTGCCGTCGCCGCCTGGAAGGTGTTCTGAAAGGTGCTGCCGCTGTTGCTTCGCCGTCAGAAATTATGGAAATAAATTACGGAAGCAGCACTGGTGTGACGGTATATGCTTCTGGAGGAGGGGGGCTTGGGGAAGATGGCGAGAGGTATCCGTTAAAAATTGTACCGATTAGGTTTGGATGGGATTAGAAATTATTCATGGATGCTGCGTCTGGTACTATCGCTATAAAAATGAGAGGTTTATGTAAACAGTATAATATATATACATATATATATATATATATATATATATATATATATATATATATATATATATATATATATATATATATATATATATATATTTATATATATATATATATATATATTAAACATATATATTTATATAATATATATATATATATCCCTAAAATTACAGGAAACATCAAAAAGGTTTAATTTACTAATTAAAAAATAATTCCAAAGTCCCTTACACTATAATTTCAAAATCACATACATCATAATTTTATCATTCATAAACCCATATGACCATCCTACTTCACGCAACAAAGTTTAAACAATACCTTAAGTAATTATTGATGTTCATATATTAATCTACAAAGCATGTCAACCTCTCGTGACGCCGGACATAATCAGTAAAATTTCGAAGAGGAAACACAAATCCACTTTATGCCTGCAAGTCTTTAGTTTTAGTTTTCTGTACAGGAAAACTATTGTGCCGGCTTTGTCTGTTCGTCTGCACTTTTTTCTGTCCGCCCACAGATCTTAAAAACTACTGAGGCTAGAGGGCTGCAAATTGGTATGTTGATCATCCACCCTCCAATCATTACACATACCAAATTGCAACCCTCTAGCCTCAGTAGTTTTTTATTTAATTTAAAGTTAAATTTAGCCATAATCGTGCTTCTGGCAACGATATAGGATGTGTCACCACCGGGCCGTGGTTAAAGTTTCATGGGCCGCGGCTCATACAGGATTAAACCGAGACCACCTGAAGATATATCTATTTTCGGTGGCTTTGATTGAGCGTTGTAGCGGCTGTACAGAAAACTCGATTGCGCCGAAGTTTCTTCGGCGCATATTTAATTTTTTTTTTTTTTTTTGTCATTTACGTTTTCATTTCAAATTTAGTGTTGAGAGGCCATTATATTAAGAGGCTTACATCCACATAACCTAAGATCGCGTAACACAGTAAAAAGGGAAAGTTTCTACAACCCATTGGAATTAAATTAGAATTCAGGCCAAAGGCCAAGCGCTGGGACATATGAGGTCATTCAGCGCTGAAACGGAAATTGACAGTAAAAGGTTTGAAAGGTGTAACTGGAGGAAAACCCCGCAGTTGCACTGTGAATCAATTGTTAGAGAGGCTGGAAAGTAAGATGGACGAAAGAGAATATGAAGGGGTTGCATCTAGGGGTCGAAGGCACGCTGCAAAGATCTTAAGTATGCCTACAGTGCACCGCATGAAGTGCACTGACGGCATTACCTCCCTACGGGTTTCTACATCCCAGAGATTCTGAAAGCTGCAAAACTTCTCACAAAATGATGAAGCGTGGATATTTGAGGTTCTTGGTGTGAGTTTGAGAAGCCTGGGAGGTTAAATTAAAGCTTTTGTTAATAATGACAATATCATTGTGAATTGTTCTTATTTATTATCGACACTTGTATCTCTGTAAGCAAGACAACGAAGGTGCCATATTCTTGTAAAGTAAATTCACATTATCAAAAGAAGAAGAAAACTAGATTAAATAATGTTCTTGGGGCATCATACCCAAAAAAATTAAAATTCTTTGGGGATCATGCCAAAGAAAATGAAGTTCTTGAGGCATCATCACAAAAAATAAGAAAATATTAAGTTCTTGGGGCATCACACTAAAAAAAGTTCTCGGGGCGTCATGCCCAAAAAAATTGAAAAATTAAGTTCTTGGAGCATCATGCCAAAATAAAAGATAGAAATTAAGTTCTAGGGGCATCATTCCCCAAAAAATTAAGTTTTTGGGGCAACATACCAACAAAAAAATGAAATTTTGGGGGGGCATCATGCCCCAAAAAATAAAAGTAAAGCTCTTGGCCCATCAATTCAAAATATTGGAAATATGAGACATCACGATAAATAGTGTTCTGCAAAAGGCATAGCTAACACTTGTATACGAAAAATTTTTAATGGCGATGAAAAAAAAAAGTTCTATACCCTCATGGAAGTGAAATAATTTCATGAATGGCAGACAATATGAAATATTACAAACAATGAGTAAAATCTAAAAGTGAAATGTAATTACGTCTGAATCTTCGTAAAATGATTCAGGACTGTTTTAAAATTACCCCTGGAATATTTATAGACAGAATATGCGATGAAGAATGACATTGCAAAGAATGGTGAGTTAAGATGGTTCTGAGTTAAGAATTACCCTTAGCAAATCCAAGTCACTTTTCCAGAATTACGAAAAAAAAAAAAAACCTCGGTCATACTTGAAAACGATTCGCGAATCCTACAGAAATATGAAACAACACTGAAGAACATCCGTTCCATTTGCTAACAATGACGCCATGCACGCGATTAGTGCACTCGTTTCTACCCTCCGCAATCTCCCACGCCCCTCCTCCCACCCGCACGCCCCCGAAAAAAACGAAAAAGACAGCTAGAAGAGTGCCCTGAAAAATGCTTGGAGAAGAAAACCTCTTTTGTGGGAGAAAGTTGCAGTGGATGTTTTGCTCTCTCTCGAAACGTCGTAAAGGGACTCGTTCGAGCTGGAGGCAAATCTTTAACTGGAACCTCCTGGAACCTCCTGGAACTACCTCCTCCCCTCCCACGCCACACCCCTCCCCCATCTCCTATCCTTCCTCCTCCTTCTCCTCCTTCTCTTCCTGCAAGAGTAATTCACCGTTGGAGTGTCATTTTTCTCTAGCCGTTTTCTTATCCTTTCTTTTCGTGTGTGTGTGTTTTTTTTTTAGTTTTTCTCCCATAGTAGTGTGCAGTTTGTGTTTTTATTTTCTTGTTTGACGTTGCTATTCACACGGAAGAGAAAATTTTATGATTATTTCATGTTAACGTCAATTTGCAATTCATGCTTCTTATCCTTGCTCATATTCTTTCTTATATCTTTCGGTCTTTCTTCATACCTTGTTTTATTGCGGCCTTCTCAGTAATAAAAAAAAAAGAAAGTTCGGAAAATATTTTCCGTTTATTCTAGCATACTCTTTCATATTTTTTTATTTTCTTTCTCTGTGGGACAGCTCATTTCCTTTTCTTATCGAGCAATTCACAAGAAAAAAAAAAATATTTCCGATTCTGTCAAAATCTTCAGTAACAAGAGACCTTCCAGGAATCGCAAACCTCCGCCACGGTCGAGCAATTCATAACCCTAAAGAGTCACACTTTGCCCAAAATTCACATTTCTCTCTGCAAAAAAAATCACCTAAAAGTCCCTTTTCCTCAATAGTCACAAACACTAATCATTCCCAAAATGTAATTACACTTGTTAACAACAAATTGTCCTACCTTTGATAATGAAATTCTGGCTTAAAATACTCACAGCTTTTCATTATTTCTGATAACAAACAAATGAAAAAAACACAACATCCTTGTCGGAGATAGTTACTAACACAGGTCTGACTGATTCATTTAAATGAACCTCTGCATGGCATGAAATAAGGTGCATCAGGAATAAGATTACTTTCTTGACGCCAACGTACTGAATTATATCAATCATCAACGGGAAGAGTTAACCGAGCGCTGGGGGCTTCCAATCGCGGCAAAGATGATATTCGTTCACGAGTGTCTTCGTCGATGCTCTTCCAATTCGACACTGCCAAAACAAAACTTTCATGTCACTTTAGGGGAGCAGGTATTCTGTCATTGCTTAGCCACGTAAAATAAGTCTAATCCTTCGGGCCAGCCCTAGGAGAGCTGTTATTTCAGCTCAGTGGTCTGGTCAAACTAAGGTATACTTAACTTAACCGAACTTTGCGTGGAGAGATTCTCTGTACTGATGCAAAATAGAAGTCAAACACAGTATCATGGAACCGCTTATCGGTGTTTTCAGTATTGTTGATTATTTAGACTAATTGGTAGCAAAGTTTGGAGGGAGGAGGCAAAAACTTGACAGAAAACGTGCTCAGATTGAAGCGCTTCAGGCAACAAATTCCGTCGGATGTTCCATTTTAACTAGTACTTTATTATAATGACTATTTCCCCTTTTCAAAATACTTCACCCCTCTCTCTCTCTCTCTCTCTCTCTCTCTCTCTCTCTCTCTCTCTCTCTCTCACACACACACACACACACACACACACACACACACAAACACACACACACACAAACGCACGCACACACACTTTCATTACTTGACGAAAATAATACATATGTTTCATAGGCGTGTGTATACATATAAATAAATAAATAAATATATATATATATATATATATATATATATATATATATATATATATATATATATATATATATATATATCATATCTATATATATATATATGTGTATATAACTAAAAGAAACAACTGTAAAAAAAATGGAAGAAGCAGCAATATCGTCTCACTGCATCAAAATACATTATAACATAAACACTTTAAACCTCCCGAAATGTAAATGGATAGCATCATAAAATCCAAGACAACGGGAAAGTACCATGAATTACCATGATCCCCATTAAATAACGACACGAACAAACGCCAGAAGAATATCATTACGTCCTTCACAATACATTAACGCAGTCATAAGGATGATCCCCTCACGCCAATATTTTTTTTTTTTTTTTTTTGAAGGCAATACGCATGTATGTACACAAGATTGGATGACATTTCGTCTCCTCCTTTTTCACATCACAAGAAGCAGATCTGTCAAGATGATTTGCTCTAATTAAAATTTCTCCTTTGACAATGGGATACGAGGGTCCACGACCGTGTCGTATTTAATTGGTAAAGGAATCAATCTGAATTATTTACCCTTTCGAGTTACGTAACTTTCAGTTTAACTAGCTCTCTCTCTCTCTCTCTCTCTCTCTCTCTCTCTCTCTCTCTCTCTCTCTCTCTCTCTCTCTCTCTCTCTTCGAAGCACTCACCACCGACGCCAGCTTTTTATTTGATGAACAAAGTCCATTAGCACTGTAATGACTTTTTTCTTAATCTTTGTCATTTTATGTAAATCTATGATAAACATGTCACTTCAGATGAGACTTTAATGCATTCATGTACGACCGTTTAAAGGTCACTAATGAGCAGCAGATACAGGGGCTATGAAATTCTATATAGCCACCGAACATACACAAACACATAAAATAAGCACCAAAGGCACCCTTTTCATCTAAGTGACCCCCTAGGGGAGCAAAGCAGTGACTGCTGATTCCTCAGCAGGTAGGCCTGTACACCCTCCCCCAAAATAACCTCCCCTACCCCACCCACTACCAACAACACCACCTACTAATGTTACAGAAACTGTAGGATCTTGTTTAAATGAAATCTATCATGGCTTGAGACAGGTCACCTCGACCCTTTTCCATGTAGATGTTATTATTAAGAAAACTGACGCAAAACTTGTGTTTGTTTTGAATTAGATACAAGGAACGATTCTTTTGGGTCTTTGACAGGGAAAAAATTTCATTTAAATTTAATGAGAGTCATTGCTTTGAAAAACATTACCTTTTTGAAGTCAATGAGACCCCACTAATGCCACCTCCTCCTACTCACAATAATAATAATAATAATAATAATAATAATAATAATAATAATAATAATAATAATAATAATAATAATAATAATAATAATAATAATAATAATAATAATAATAATAGAGAAAAATATATTTAAAAATAAATCTACACGGAGAGCTTTTGGGAATCTGTTCGATTCCCCTTTCCAGTCTGATTCCCGAAAACTCTGTTTAGATTTATTTTTAAAAATATTTGTACCCATACATAACTGTGGACTTGTTTAATAATAATAATAATAATAATAATAATAATAATAATAATAATAATAATAATAATAATAATAATAATAATAATAATAATAATCAGTTTCAGATGCATTCCCCATTTGGGTTTCATTAGACCTCCATTGTAGCAGCCAAGAACCGCAATGCAGTTCACCAAAAGATTGTGGTTTTGCATAGAATAAAGTTCGGCCCTTTTTACTGCTCGCCCCTTCAAAATATGCATTTTCCAATTTCCGTTCATCGGTCTTTTTTTGTTCACTCTTTATTCGGCTTTTTCCATTTTGCATAATGTATTTTGCAGCAGGAATAAATCTTTAATATAAAATATGTTCGACATTTTGATTATGGCGAAATATTTCTGTTCGAATTTCATTATTTATAAATGTATAAAACTCATTGCATAAAAGCGAAAATATAATTCCATTCCGAAATTGCCAGTGAAAGCCAATGCAAAATTTTACATATTCTATCCTAATATCAATGGGAAAAATGGAATTTCTCAGAGAATATCCAGCGAGAGAGAGAGAGAGAGAGAGAGAGAGAGAGAGAGAGAGAGAGAGAGAGAGAGAAGAGAGAGAGAGAGAGAGAATATAAAAACTCCAGAAAAAAAAAAAAACTACAGCTGAGGCTACAAAAACAAAGAAAAACTACTGAACTAGAGAGAGAGAGAGAGGAGAGAGAAATACCTAGTGCTGAGGATAGAGACAGCAAAAAGAAAAAATGACAACTTGAAAATACACAGAAAAGAGAGAGAGAGAGAGAGAAATGAGAGAAGAGAGAAGAGAGAGATAGAGAGGATAGAAAAAAAAAAAAATGAAAACTTGAGAGAGAGAGAGAGAGAGAGAGAGAGAGAGAGAGAGAATACCTAGTGCTAGAGGATAGAGACAGCAAAAAGAAAAAATGAAAACTTGAAAACACACAGACAGAGAGAGAGAGAGAGAGAGAGAGAGAGAGAGAGAGAGAGAGAGAGAGAGAGAGAGAGAGAGAATACCAAGTAGAGACAGAAAAAGAAAAAGAAACTTGAAAGTACACACGCAAAACACACACAAAAAATGAGAAAGAGAGAGAGAGAGAGAGAGAGAGAGAGAATACCAAGTGCAGAGGATAGAGACAGCAAAAAAAAAAAATGAAAACTTGAAAGTACACACACACACACACACAGAGAGAGAGAGAGAGAGAGAGAGAGAGAGAGAGAGAGAGAGAGAGAGAGAGAGAGATTCTTTGCAGAGCGTGGACGGGCGCCCTCGGCTTCAATCGAGTTAAGGAAGCAGGCCGACGAAACTTCCCTCATAAAAGGCCAAAGAAAACTGTGTTGAAGAACTCTTCTGCAACTTCCCCACAAAAGGCGAATATGCATGACACTTCACTTTTCAATATCACCGCCTAATTATGTCGAGTTCTCTCTCT
>NC_089782.1:41346321-41366321 GCF_040412425.1 Macrobrachium rosenbergii
ACAGCATGCTTATAAGTCGTATATAATTATTCGCATACATTTAAACATACAAGTTTATGCGTCATATACTTGCGATATGTGGTTTGGCCTCGAAAACCAGCTTACTGCCTGTGCAGATGATGCTACTCTTTGCAATGACCCCATCCCCTAAGTAAACACCTATGGTTGCTAAATCTCCTAACAGATATTTAGCTAAAATTAGTAAAATTATTGGAAATTATGGAGGCTGGAGTTAAACCCCAACAAAATTTAAACGTATGATGGTTGGAAGGTCTGGGACGTTAGACACCTCCCTCCCGCCAACCTGTCCATTAAAAGTGTTTCTTTAACTACATGCGACTCATCTGAAAATCTGGGTGCCATTCATGATTCCAGTTTCACTTCAGAGAAACATACTTCTAATTCAACTGTAAAAAAATTGGTACACTATGAAAGTCCTTCAAGAATTTTGGAGACATGTCTGTGCTCAAGAAATATTTTTCTTCTTTTATTCTTCCGTGCTTCCAATGTTGTTCCCTTGTTTGCTCTCAGCAACTGATTCGTGTCTTTAACTGAGAAATATAAAAACTTGAAACTATAATAATAAAATCCGAGAGGATCTGATCTTGTTTGTCCTCCCCGGGTGACAATAGGGGAGACATGACACAGCCAGCCACCCCTGCAAACCGGTTTGTCCGCCCCGGGTGGGGACTGTGGCGGGGTAGGTAGGGGAACGGGAGGGTAGGGTAGGCATCCTCTCTCCACCTGTAAACCTGTTTGTCCCCCCTGGGTGGGGGCGGGGTAGGCAGAGGATTGTTGGGAGGGCAGGGGAGACAGCAGCCCCCGGCTAACAAGCTCGTTCTATAATAGTTAGTGTCCCTGATTTCTGGCACCAGCATTCAATTAGCTCACTGTCTAATCTGCATAATATATTTCATAATTCTGATAATTCCTTTGCGTTCAGATCTTCCCAGACTATACCACGCACCACCTTACGTAATTCTAGATATACAGTAAATTCCAAGTTCTGCCTTTCCTTCTGTGAGGTTCAGTTCCACAGCCTCCTCGAAGTTTTATTCCTGTTGTGAACAAAATGTTGAATGATCTTCCTAATCCTGTGGTTTATGTGTCAGTTTTTTTTATTAATCTTTGTTGTTGAACTTATTTATTGTTATTCATCTTATTTTTCTTTGGTGTTTCTCCTTCATAATTCATTATATATACATATATATACATATTTACATATATATATATATATATATATATATATATATATATATATATATATATATATATATATATATATATATATATATATATATATATATATATATATACATATATATATATTACACACACACACACACACACACATATTTACACACACACACACACACATATATACATACATATATACACATATATATATATATATATATATATATATATATATATATATATATATATATATATATATAATGACAGACTCATATTACAGGAAGCGAGATACATGTAAAAAATATGTCTGTAACTGGGGATCTTTTCCAAAGCAAAGATATAAAACACCGAGTTGAAAAGAGTTTAAAATGTGAAAAATTCATAAAAAAAATGAGCTCTAGAAATAAAAGTCAGAAAAAAATATAGAAAAATAACCAATGCGCGTTTTCTATCAAAATAATTGCAACTTCAAAAGGAATCGGAAACTATGCCAGCTTTCATGAACTTTTGAAGCGTCCATTTTAATTAAACATATTGGCATTACAACAACAAAAAAGTAGGTTAAAAAAAAAGGACACATAAAGGAAAAGGATGAAAGGTTGTTCATGATGATGTTGTTGTTGTTGTTGTTCCCATTACAACCCTTCCCTTCCCCTCCCCAACACCTCACATAAAATTTATATCGAAAAACATATTCGCAAACTAGTGACAATGTTCCCCAACTTTACGTAAACTCAAGGCCGAGTCACACGAAACCGTTTCCCGGCTTCCCTGAGCTTCTTTCCGCCCAAACTTTTGACCTAATTAGCTTATATTGATGGCAAAACTGAAGGCGCGCTTGTTCGTTAGGGCGGTGTCACACGAGCAGGAACTCGGGCCACTCCAGTTTGGACAATCTCCTAAAACAATAATAGCGGCCACCTTGCGCAAGGTTCGTCGCCAAGATGTTGGAAGATGGCGGAGAGCGCGAGCTTATGGTACGACACTATTGCACACCAACCAGCACTTACGTAAACAAAAGTACGCACGTTTTTTTATTTATCATGAATCTATCCAATATGTTTATGCACATGTTAACGTGCATTTGCACGGTTGTGTACGAGCTTCTAAAGGAAACGACCAAATTTATGAAAATGCAAAGACATACTGTCCAACCGTTAAAATTTCAAAATCATTGGCTTATGGTACAGCACTATTAGACTTTAAAAGATGGCAGCATACGGAAGTACAAACGTACTGTATGTATCCTGGATGTGTTTATGCAGGTGCTTGCATTTCCGTGGTTGTGTGTACATGCATTTGAAGGAAACAGCCAAGTTTATGAAACTGTAAAGAAATAATTCTATCCGTTAAAACTTCCAGAATTATTGGCTGCTTCGCGCTACCTTCTCTAGCCGGCTAAAACACCAACATAAGTTAAACAATAGTAAGTTTAATATGGATAATTTAGTTTGACAACAGAAACCAACAGTTAAGACGAGGTATATTCTAACAAGGGTAAAATTATTAGACTCAGAGTATCCTTTCATCATACAAGAGAATAAATCAACTTTAGTGCCTCTGATTTGTTAATAAATACTGTTCTGGGACGAAAATATCAAGAAAAACTTACACCTAAGGATTTACTTCAGGCTCAAAGAATCTAAGCTGTGGCCAAGGCCAATGCATCTGAAGGTTTTATCATCATGCCCTGGCAAGCTACGGATAGGAAATCGGATGCACTGTTGACCAGTGGGTTTCCAGGCCACGATAATGGAATATTCAGACTCTTTGGATGTGTACGTAGTCCATGTTAGCTTCCTGGATGTGGATTAAGCTACTAATTATGATCCACAGCGATTAGTTTGTTGACTAACATCGACAACTTCTCTTGTATCCTGGCTATAAAACCTCACGTTGATATACTGTTTATTTTATGAAAGAGAATGTGGGGAAAATGCCATTTTCGGTAATAAATGTGGGGAACTCCCATATGATGTGTGGAAAATATGAATGTTACACGCTACACTGCAGAGAAATGTCATTTTTCTGTACAGCATTAATATGAGGGTAATTCCGTTTTGTTAAAATTCGTTTTATATAAACCAGATTGTCATACTTTCAACATTCCTTTTGCATGTAGAACACAATTTTTTTCAGAATCAAGTTAATATAATACTGAAGAGCAGTCGATTTTGAAAAGGTACTTAATCTAAAAAAAATATATGAGAAAAAAAAAAAACTTATTCAGGACTCAGGTTGTAATATGCATGCATAGTTTTGTCCATACACTGCAAAAAAAAAAAAGACTGACAAAAAGTCATTTTGTTAGATTCAGTGTGGTATAAAATAATTGTAACTTTCAACGTTTCCGCTACAATAATACAGAATATTCAGTTTTCACTTTCCAGTCTATCCATTTGTACTGTAGTCGACACAAATATATATGCATACGTAACATACATATATGTATATACACACACACACATTATACATGTATTTATATGTATACATATACATTTGTATATGTGTGTATGTATATATATACATATATATATATATATATATATATATATATATATATATATATAATTTTTTTTTATACGTTTGCACAGGGGCCGTGCTAGAAGGTGTTGCCCTCTCGGTTCTAAGCACATCTTTTGGGATGAGGTCGTTAACCACATGACCTTTTCTTTTATTCCCAGCTGACACTGAACCCATATAAAGCTGACTGGTTGATTGATAGGAGCCTTATGAATCCCAGCCTAATATTCTGCCAAAGCTGTTATAGCCATATATATACATATATATATATATATATATATATATATATATATATATATATATATATATATATATATATATATATATATATATATAAATATATATATATATATATTTATTTATTTATATATATATATATACATACATATATATATATATATATATATATATATATATATATACACTATATAAAAATATATATATATATTTTGTACACTTTACATATATCAGAAAAATCCAATGACCGTCATTGTTAAGTACATACGAACAAACCTCTTAGATAACACGTCCGTCAGATTCTACAACGAAGGAGGGAAAGACCCATAAAGTTTAAGGTCGTTCGGGTGTCTGTAAGAGAACGAGACACGAGATCCTTTGAAAGGTTAAATCGACCTAAAGATTTATAATGCAAGATGACGACGACGGAGGTTCGATGACCTTGGGCTGTGATTGATACCGCAGGTGTATTTCTTTGTTTCTAGCGGATGGCAAGTTATTGAACGTGTAAAGAATGCGCCGAATTTTCTTCGGCGCAATCGAGTTTCTGTACAGCGTATAAAAACTTTCAGCCGGTGGTGACCTGTATTGTCGGTATTACTGTTATTAGCCAGGATTACAAATGGCTAACTTTATCAGTTAAATAAAAAAAAATACTGAGGCTAGAGGGCTGCAAATGTTTGATGATGGGGGAAGATGATCAAAGTTTTTTAAGATCTGAGGGCGGACAGACAAAGTGCGGACAGACAGAAAGCGTCATAGTTTTCTTTAAAGAAAACTGACAACAGACAAAAATTGTTGCGTGTTATTGTTGTTATTATTACTGTTATATTATTATTACTAGAGAAAATCGTCAGTTATGTATGTTTACAAATATCTTTAGAAATAAAGTCATTTTTTGTAATTATTGTTTCTTCACTTTAAGACTTATGAGTGTCTTTCAATTATTATTATTATTATTATTATTATTATTATTATTATTATTATTATTATTATTATTATATTATTATTATTATTACGGAAGAGAAAAACCAGATTGATAATGAGAGATCATAATGTTCTCTAAAACTTGAGATTATCTTATTTCCTTTCATTAACAGAGATAAAAGGAAAATTCACAATCATTATCATTGTTATTGTTGCTTTTGTTGCACTACAAATCTCCTATCAATCAATTTTTGAAGACATTACTTTGTTTATCAGGATCCAGTGATCAACATCGATTCCGGGTCCTAATTTCGACTAAGATTTTAAAACAGCTAGTGAATTAAATATAAAATTTAGTCCAAAAGCCAAGCACTAGGACCAACGAGGTCATTCATCTTCCAAGAATCTTTTATTATCCTCTACAAAACAATGAATGTTTCCTTTGAAGCCACGAATGTCCTTTCAGATATTGTCAAATAATGGCGAAAGTCAGCGGCTTCAATTCAGCTACGAACAGTGGCTACTTTATGCTAAGTTTAGCGGTAAGATGCTAAACGATGCCAAGGAAACGCGCCCTTGGGATCCATTTGCTTTAAATCGTGTAAACGGAAATAGCGTGTTCGTGATATGAATGAAAGGCGATAAGACTTCATCACCAAAAGTATTTCAGCTGTAAAATTCTAAAGCTGTCTGTGGTTGATGAGAATAAATATGGTCATTCAATATAATTCAAAGCTTCCCTATAACCCCGCGGGTCCATATACCATCATTCATCGAATGCTATGCATTTTCTACAGCTAAAAGGTCATTACAGTGTTACTAAACATATTCTAAATTTGTTAGTAGCAAATGGATATATCTAAAACAGTTCAAATATTCTGAGCTTGTCAATATCTAACGGGTCATTCCTTAAATTATAAGTCTGTCTACTGCCAATGGAATGGAATGGAAATAGAATTTAGGTTAAGGGCAAGAGCTGGGACCTATGAGGTCATTCAGCGCTGAAAGGTTCGAGAGGTGTAACAGGAGGAAAACCTTTCAGTTGCACTATAAAAAAATTATTAAGAGAGGGTGGAAAGAAAGATATAAGAACGAATATGAACGGAGGTACCGTAAAAGGAATGAAAGGGGTTGCAGTTAGGGCCCGAAGGAACGCTACAAGGAACCTTAAATGGTGCCTACAGTGCTCCGCATGAGGTGCACTGACGCACTACCCCCTACGGGGGAGTCTACTGCCAATGGGTCCACACATCACTATCCATTTATTAACTGAACGCTTATCTATGGCAAACATTTTATATACCAATACCCATTAATATGTATTATGTCAAAAGCCATCATCGATTACATACTGGGTCCATCCAGCATCGTCAATCATGTTCTAAACTTGTCTGTACCAATGGGTCCGTATACCATCAACCTGTATCATTCTACGCCTATTAATATTGCTCTATACAACGGCATGCATTAATTTCAAGCCTTGTCTACAACCCTACGTTCACACATCATCAATCATTGAAAGATAAATAAAAGACTGTCATAATTATTATTGCTTACGCACAACTCAAAGTTGAAATGCTGTAAGCTCAATTAAATGTCAATACAAACAAAAATAAAAAAAATTAAGCTATTAATTATTTTACATATAGAAATTTTTCATTTCTCTGAAGACGGGAGGATGAAAATGAACATTCCCCTTCCGGCCTTAATTCCAGGCATCATTTCCTGCCGAGGTTGAATTAATGGGTAGATTTTCTGACGAGAATTTTTAACCGAGTTGTTTATCGGGTTATTGTCAGATTCTTTTCTTATATAACTGTCGACATACACACACGTACACACGCACACACACACACACACATATATATATATATATATATATATATATATATATATATATATATAGAAATCATCAACACACAAATCACAACACACTCACACACTATATATATATATATATATATATATATATATATATATATATATATATATATATATATATATATATATATATATATATATATATATACATTGCCTCAGCAACCATTTACAACATGGCAACACAAACACCACCTCATCAGTAATCAGTATATTACTAAACTCCTGGACAAGGTACGCTCTATAATGGCGACAACTATCACGAAAAGAAGTAAAGAACTTAATACCAGCAAAAGAATTCTTCCTGACGATACGCTCTCATGCAATGGCCAAGAATAATGTGCCCCTTTGAAAGGCTTCTTCCAAAAAGAATAGGGGATCAAAGGCAACACCTGAACACGGCGAAAATGGCTAAAAAGATTTCAACTTTGAAGACAAAATTGGTTGCTTATTGAGTTGGTGTTCTCTTCTCTACATTGCGAGGTGATTCTGTATTTCGCTGTAGTGGTCATTCGTTTAACTACGTTGGGGAGATCTTTCTGTATCTCACTACAGAGGAGGTTATTCTGTAATTCACTGCAGTGGTGTAAACTTCACTACATTTGAGAGAGATTATTCCGTATCTCACTACAGAGGAGATTATTCTGTAATTCACTGAAATGGTGCTCACTTCAGTACATTTTAAGAAATCTATACCTCATTGTACAGGTGTTTATTTCCAAACAAAACAAAATGAAATTGTAGCCTTCACTAAAGTAAATTCCATAATTACATGAACTGATGATCGAGAGCTTAAATTTGATGTAAGTCCCAAAATTAATTTCACTGGATATCTTGCACAGATTTCCGTGTTTTTAGATTACGAATAAATAAATAAACAAATAAACAAATACATAAATAAATAAATAAATAAATAAATAAATAAATAAATAAATAAATAAATAAATAAATAAATAAATAAATACACACTGTACAGAGTTTCTTGCAAGCGATCTATTAACTTATATAACCGAATATTACTGGGTAATAGCATGAACAAGAATTCGTGGTCAGGTCGGTAGCGTGACTTTGCTCTGATCACTCTGGATGCGGATTCGAATCCTGCTACTGGCATTAGAATTATCTCATATTCTTTCCATTTGGATCTAAGGCTTTCTAGTGACAAGATTATCCAAAAGGTGGGATGAATTCAAGAAGTTAAGAGGGCATTGTGGTTACTACAAACAACAAACACACACACATCCATATACACACATATGTATGTATATATATAAATATATAATATATATATATACATACATATGTATAAATATATATACATATATATATATATATATATATATATATATATATATATATATATATATATATATATATATATATATATATATATATATATATATATGTGTGTGTGTGTGTGTGTGTGTGTGTGTGTGTAGTGTGTGTGCGTAAGTACGTCCACCACCACAATCAAAATTCTGCACGCTCTTACGGAACAAACCAAAATGCCATTCATTTCAACAGCAATCTCCCGCGGAACAAAATGCCCTGAAGTAAAAATTAATTGGAAAAACAACTGCCCAATGATTAATTAACTTATGAAAGCAAACCCGGAAAATCGTGTTTACTTTTGCCAGAAGAATTATTGCCTCACCACAATGGCGCAATTGCATTACTTATGAGAAGAGAGAAAACAACAGGAAATGCCTGTCATAAACTTTATGGTTGTGCTTGACAAATAAGTTAATTAATTACGCGACGGAATAATATACTGTTGGATTCGAAAGTTGATATTTTTTTTTCATCTTTCATTTGCATGATAAATGTAACTTATTTATTTATTAACTACTGTGATGTATAATCATTTTGGTCATATAATAGGCTATACCGAAAACAAAGCTTTTAGTCGTTTTGGGAAGGTTTTTATTTTTTAAATATTCACGAATGGTAATTACACAGAAACACACTCATGTGTATTCACGCGCTCATGAACGTGAATCCCCGTACATACACACGCACACAAACACACACACACTTTAAATTCAACTGTTTCCTAATAAGGGAAAATTTTTCTTTCTCAGTGAAGCATAAGTGTAAATTTCATATGCATTCATAAATGTATCAGTCAATTATTATATAATTTAGACATTAAATTATACATTCACATACACACACAACTATACAAACACACACACACACGTGTATGAGCGAATTATTTTAATATCAGATGCTATTTTTCAATTAGTATTAATTACATTTAATTCAAATATTATGTATGTACGAATCGATGAAAGATATGTACATATATATATATATATATATATATATATATATATATATATATATATATATATATATATAAAATATAATACAATATATATATGTATATATATATATATATATATATATATATATATATATATATATATATATATATATATATATATATATATATATATATATATATCATATATCAGTGACAAAAATAGTTCACCTCATTTCCGTCTAGATTAATTGAAATGGATTCCCACAGTATCTAATTACATTCCATTCCAGCCAGTAACTTTTAGCTTGCCTTTCCGGCAACTGATAATTCATTACCTATTTTTCCTCACGTATGTTTAATGGGCTAATGATTGCCAAAAGTAAAAAATAAAAAAAAAATTACATAAATATTCTAGTTAAAAAGGGGAACAAATTATTTCCTATTCACTGAAGTATTTTTTTGGGTCATTTGGAATCAAATTTCCTTGCTTTAGTTTTTTCTCCTTTACTGACAGGCTAATTCGTATATGGAAAATGTTATGTATGTGCACTTTTATTTCTAAAAATTATTTATAAAATATTACTGTAAATACAAAGATCGACTATAACTGTAAATAGCTCCCCCCACACAAGGAAGACCGTATGACATGTGAATCGTTATATCTTTTTCGATAACCCATCTTTTAAGTGAACGCGACTTTGTAATCATATAAAAAATCAAAGATTTTTTTCAGTTATACCAATAAAACAGAAAAAATTAAAAGGCCAAACTATCAATGAAAATCATAATTAAAACAAAACAAGTAAAAAATACACCGAAGTTTTCTGTACAGCATAAAATGCTGTATTAAACTCTCAGCCATGGCCCATGAAACTATCAGCCGCGACCCATGAAACTTTCAGGCCCGGTGGTGGCATGTTGTTGGCACCTATAGCGGTGCCAGGCTAGCAATCATGGCTAACTTTAACATTAAGTAAAATAAAAACTATTGAGGCTAGAGGGCTGCAATTTGGTATGTTTGATGACAAGTGGGTGGAGGATCCACATACCAATTTGCAGCCCTCTAGCCTCAGTAGTTTTGAAGATCTGAGGGCGGACAGAAAAAGAGAGGACAGAAAAAGGTGCGGACGGACAGACGAAGCTGGCACAACAGTTTTCTTTTCCAGAAACCTAAAAAACTAATGCAAAAAATGACTGATATTCGAAATCGCGTAATTTCAATCTAAAAACCCCATCAATAGGTCCCAAATTACGCCCATACAAAGGGAACGTGTGTCCATAAAGCAGACACCAGCTTAATTAGCTGTTTAATGATAATATCAACGCATTCTTTCGCGCCGATTGGCCACATACCATGAAATCCGCGCAATATTAATTAGCGGAGTGGCCGAAATGAGTTGCTGATTGAAACGTCTGAACCGCATCCATTTTGGTCCCTCTGAAAGAACCACCGGATTCTGTTTGTGTCGGAAATGGAAAGTGGAACCGGATTGCTTATGTTAATAGTTAATAAAACAGTGGCTAAATATTAAGAATATTAACCTAAGAAGGACGCCTACAGGTGGGTGCATAAATAACTGGATGAAACTGAAGATTTTAAAAATTAAAGAAAACGAGAGAGAAAGTGGAAGAGGGGGAGGGAGGGACTGGAGGGAGAGAGAGAGGGTGGGGGGGGGAAAGAGAGGTATAACGTGGTGAAAAATTTAAACCCAAAAAAGACAGACGGAATAGTTGCGGGAGAGAGAGAGAGAGAGAGAGAGAGAGAGAGAGAGAGAGAGAGAGAGAGAAACAAGCCCCAGAGAGACAGAGAGAGAGAAAGAGACAGAAACAGCCTCCAGAGAGAGAGAGAGAGAGAGAGAGAGAGAGAGAAACAACCTCCAATCAAATAAAAACCCATGAAAATACTGATGAATCGAAGGGCGAACGAACTGAGATAAAAAAAAATTGTGACGGGGTTTCTAGGGAGGATGGGGGATAGGGGAGTTTTAGGAGGGGAAGGGGAGGTGGGAAGGGGGGGATAACATGCACCCCTACCATGACAATACGGCCGGATATCAAACGTGTCCAATGCTTTGAAGTTACGTAGGTTCTAATTCAGCTTTCGAGGCTTTGCAATAAACCCAGCATTACTACGATGTTCGTCTGAGAGAGAGAGAGAGAGAGAGAGAGAGAGAGAGAGAGAGAGAGAGAGAGAGAGATGAACAGGTCAAGACAGATAGATCAAGAAATAGAAAGAACAACAGGTGTTATTTAATAGACTGATAAATAGTCACTCATAGACACAGGTTTTAATATATGTAAGGCTGATGAGCCTTACATGTAGGACTATGTAGAGGCTCCGATTATGGAAGACTGGATAACTGAAGTATGGATGCGTCAGTGACCACTGCCTTGTTTATCAAACTGAGCCACCCACTTTTATGAGAAATGACTTACTGTTATATATATATATATATACATATATATATATATATATATATATATATATATATATATATATATATATATATATATATATATATAAATTTATATATATATATATATATATATATATATATATATATATATATATATATATATATGTATAGATATAAATAGAGAGAGAGATTGGGAGAAGAGAGAGAGAGAGAGAGAGAGAGAGAGAGAGAGAGAGAGAGAGAGAGAGAGAGAGTGTTCTAGCGAGCTATCAGGTTTAGCTCAATAAGATACGGTGAAGGCGGCGCCAATCTAATTAAAATTCTGATTATCGCTCAACAAACTTTTTGGCGCACTCGTCTTTGACGCGAAGCTTCATTAAAATAAGAAGTGGCTTGTAACTAAATAAGAACTTTTGGGCCGAAAGTTAAATTCGATAGATTTTAAGATAGTTCACTGCTAGTACACTACACACAACAGCTTTCGCATTTCTATTAAAATTTGAGAAGATCAATGGAAATAATTATAATTTTTCACTATCGTGATGGCTCTACCGATTGTTCTCAATCGTTGGTGATATCAATACAAAAATATCTCTTACAACTATAACAAGGTAACAACAAAGTTGCCGTTTTTAACAACAAATGTTGTAAGGGAACGAAGAATCGATATACATAACATTAACAGAAATGTTGTGATGTCTTTCAAATAATATTGATAATTTTAACACTGATATCTGTCAGGTAATAATAATAATAATAATAATAATAATAATAATAATAATAATAATAATAATAATAATAATAATAATAATAATAATAATAATGAGTCGAAATCTGCAAAATAACCAAAGCAATCGCGCATAGTTTTATTTTATTAAGAAACTATTACACTCAATATAACAGTAAAGTTACCATGTTTATAACAAAAGCAATAAGGGAAGGAGGAATGATTAGTAATAATAATAGAAGTTTTGAGGTACCTGTCAGATAATACTGATAACAATAAACTTTGACATTAGTCAAGTGAAAATAATAATAATAATAATAATAATAATAATAATAATAATAATAATAATAATAATAATAATAATAATATTTGAAATCAGCAAAATGATTAAAGCAACAATAAACCCTCAATCCAGTAATAATAATTATAATAATGATTATAAGAAGAAGATGAAATTACTAAAATAATTAAAGCAATATCAAATCTGCAATCACGTGATGACAATCGTAATAATAATAATAATAATAATAATAATAATAATAATAATAATAATAATAATAATAATAATAATAATAATACGTGGAAACTAGCAAAATGATTAAAGCAAAAAAAACCACAGGTATACATGGTTGTAACATAATAATAATAATAATAATAATAATAATAATAATAATAATAATAATAATAATAATAATAAATATTACTACAATAATATTATTATACTATTACAATATTAGTAATAATACGTTGAAATTAGCAAAACGATTAAAGCAAAAAAATATACCCGCAACTGTACAAGGTCTCCTTTTAACAGATCCTATAATAATAATAATAATAATAATAATAATAATAATAATAATAATAATAATAATAATAATAATAATAATAATAATACGTTGAAATTAGCAAATTGATTAAAGCATAAATACACCAGCAACTGTACATGACTTCCTTTTAACACATACAATAATAATAATAATAATAATAATAATAATAATAATAATAATACATTGAAATTAATAAAATGATTAGAAAATGATTAAAAATACACCAGCAACTGTACATGACTTCCTTGTAACAGATACAATAATAATAATAATAATAATAATAATAATAATAATAATAATAATAATAATAATAATAATAATAACAGAAATTAGCATAATGATTAAAGCCAAAATAAAACCCGCAACTGCACATGGCCTCCTTTTAACAGATGCAGTAATAATAATAATAATAATAATAATAATAATAATAATAATAATAACAATAATAATAATAATAATAATAATAATAACATAAATTAACATAATGATTAAAGCGAAAATAAAACCCGCAACTATACAGGGTCTCCTTTTATCAGATCCTGTTACACTCGACTACCGTTAAACAGGAGAGTTGCCGACCTCTCCACATTACCTCAAGAACCGGTCTCGTTTTTCCTCTCCCCTCATTTCCATCCTCCTGTTGCCTCCGGGCCTTCTTCAGGATAGAGTATCAACTACTGGCTCAGTTCCAACAGCCGTCTCCCCTGCTTCTGCCTCTGCTGCTGCTGCTGCTGCTGCTGAGTTCGATTTTCGTGTAACCTTTCAGGGAGGGGGAGAGAGAGAGAGAGAGAGAGAGAGAGAGAGAGAGAGAGAGAGAGAGATATGAGATAGCTCTGTTAACTGTAATGGGGTTAACCTTATGTTAGGTTAGTATAAGATCGACTATGGAATTGTGTGTGTGTGTATATATATATATATATATATATATATATATATATATATATATATATATATATATATATGTATATATATATATATATATATATATATATATATATATATAATATATATATATATATATATATATATATATATATATATAATATATATATATATATATATATATATATATATATATATATATATATATATATATATATATATATATATATATATATATAACTGTAGCTTCTTGATGACACCACATATTCAGAACATGGCAAAGCAATCCACAGCCGTAACTTCTACAGACTCTGTGGGATTTTGAAGCCGGATTGGCACAACTAACGACAGAGATTGGAGGTTGTATTCAATCAATAAGTTTTCGAGAGTAACAACCAAGATAATACCTGTAGAGCAAGCAGCTAACAACCGACCTTTTTACAGTGTAAAAGCGAATCAAACTCGAGGTAAGACCTTGGTCATTTGTTAAGCGGAAAGCCTGATCATTCACTAAATTGAAAGCCCGATTTTACTAGACTTAAAGCCTAGTAATTTACAGGAAGGAAAGAGTCATTATTTACCAGACGGGAAGCCTGGTCTCTTTCAAAACGATTCGCCTACGAACATCTCAACTGCTATGAGAACAGCAACACTCCTCTTCAAGATTGTTAAGCCCCACTTCAATCTGGCGGAGCTACCAAGTGCAGAAGTACTGATGTGACACCAACGGCCCTCTCACAAGGCATCTTATTCACAAACGTCCCAAACAAGCTCCGAAAGCGAGCCTTCCAAGACATCCTAATATTTACTCCCACAAGTTCACAGAATGCCGATGGCTCGGAGTAGTAGTTAGTGGTTCAGCTTCGAAATTCTATTCTATAACGCCATTGTGAAGTTAGGAGGAGCAGCCCCCCCACCCCCGAGAGACAAAGAGACGGGGAAGACGACGGTCTGTCGCAGAAGCATTAAAACAAACCGAGTCTCTAGCCTGTCCTATTCAAAGAGATAATATCCAGATCCGCATTAGAGAGCGGCGTCGCGCGAGATTAGGCGAGACAGAGAACGGGCTTCTTGGAGGGGGCTGAGGAGGGTAGGAGGACTGATTTGTGATCTCTATAAAATCGTCTATATAAATGGGTAGGATGGAATGGAATGTAGCATTTTGGAACAAGGCCAAGCGCCTGGGACCTATGAGGTCATTCAGCGTTGAAAGGGAGACTGATAGTCGAAAGGTTTTAAAGGCACAACAGGAGGAAAACTTCGCAGTTGCACTAAGAAACAATTGTTAGGAGAGGGCCGAAAGTAAGATGTAAGAAACAGAATATGAACAGAGGTACAGTAAAAGGAGTGAAAGGGTTGCAGCTTGGGGCTGAAGGGACTCTGCTAAGAATCTTAAGTAGTGCCTACAGTGCACCGCATGAGGTGCACTGACGGCACTACCCCCTAAGGAGTATAAATGGATGTGACAAAATGGACGTCCGTGTTGGATATTATATGCATCCATATAATGAAAAATTATTACTGAATTTATGGATATTTAGATAAAATTAAATGATCTGTATATAGTGATTATATGAAGATAAAAAAAAAGGCCCATAAAAAACACTATTTACACGTTGCAACCACATATTTCGGACACTACTGTTCACTGGTAAAAAAATTTTATATTTGGTTTTTCAATACCCATTACACAGGCTCTCGTAACACACAACTTAATACGAACTTTATGTTTGTTTTATTTTTTCTAAGCATAAGACAGCTATACAAAAAAAAACTGTATAACTTATTACATGATAAATTAATTTTGTTGACTCAAATGATGATTCTCGTTAAATATCAGTAGCCCTATTAATACACACATCTTCCATAGACGGCAGTAACATTACGCAACAAATAAAAATATAATTATAATTGAAGTCTTACTCTCGTTATACTATCGATTGATTCACTCTGAGGGCAATTTGCATTATTTCAATTTCTATAATTGCCATTAGCTAACAGTAATATACTGTTTACTGAATAAGCTTGCAAAGGTATTTTTCCTTACGTTGCGGACTAGAAACAACAAACCTTATACCACCAGTTCAAAACAAATTAGAATGGTGTGCGTGTGTGCATACTTATGAATAAGAATGTAAGTATAAATGTAAATATATATATACTGTATATATGTGTGTGCGCATACTTATAAATATAAATATGAATATGACTATAAATGTAAATGTAAATATATATATATATATATATATATATATATATATATATATATATATATATATATATATATATATATATATATATATATATATATGTGTGTGTGTGTGTGTGTGTGTGTGTGTGCGTGTGCGTGCGGAACTATTCCTCATCTCCTTTCAATGGACATAAATACTTCTCCGTATGGCTGGACATTTTATGATATTATAATAGAGGGTGAAAAGAGAGAATCGCTTAAACTGCAGAGTAGCAATCAGTAACTACATACTAACGGTAACAAATCTGAATTTGTATTCCGGTTCTGTGTCCCCAATAAGAAGATTAGTTCATAATTTAGGATATCACATCAAAGTTAGGCTTACGTTTGTGAAGAGGATGACCTCAATTTGATTCGGTTTTATACTCATGGTGTTATTGTATCAGTTCTGATTTATATATATATATATATATATATATATATATATATATATATATATATATATATATATATATATATATATATATATATATATATATATATATATATATATATATATATATATATATATATATATATATAATTTATAATCAGAGCTGGGTACAGTAACACCACGAGTTTAATGACCAAATCAAATAGAGGTCACTTTCCTCAACAAAGAGATAAACCCACCTTTGATGATATGATATCCTACATTGCGAACTAATCTTCTCACTGCGGAAACATAACAGGAAAATACAAATCTAAATTCAACACCATTATTACGCAAAATTACTGATCCGAACTGTGTAGGTTTAAAGATTTTCTCTTTTCCTTCTTCATTATATCAGAAAGTGTCCGACCTTACAATTAAATATTTATATACACGGTCCTTGGAATTCCAGTAGCATTGCAAGGACAGTCGGAATAGTCACGATGTCACAGTTGCGGCAGAAACTCCAGGAATGGGAGAGACAGCTGTGGCCTGATGAAGCCGGGCGTTGCCTCTCGCCTCTGCTTCAGATGAACTGACTCTGGATTATATGTTTACTCAAACTTTGATTCTTAGTGCGTTCAGTACTTTTGTTTCTAGCTCTTTGTGTGTGCGTGTGTCTATTTGTGTGTGTCTGCGTGTTTGTGTGTGTGTGTAACGGACTAAACACAGCGGCTGCATATGTGACCAGTTTTACACGTGTTTGTGTGTGTGTGTGTAACGGAGTAAACACAAAGGCTGCACATGTGACTATTTTTACACGTGTTTGTGTGTATGTCTGTAACGGAGTAAACACAATGGCTTTTTACACATGCATCATGGAGTAAACACAATGGCCGCCAGTTTTTGTTTGTTTTTATACGGACTAAACTCAGCGGCTTTGTGACTATTTTTACACATGTTTTTGTGTGTGTAACGGAGTAAACACAAAGGCTGCACATGTGACTATTTTTATATGTGTTTGTGTTTGTATCTGTAACGGACTAAACACAGCGGCTGCATATGTGATATTTTTACACATGCTTTTGTGTGTGTATCTGTAATGGAGTAAACACAATGGCCGCATATATGACTATTTTTACACGTGTTTGTATGTGTGTGTCTGTAACGGAGTAAACACAAAGGCTGCATATGTGACTGTTTACATGTGTTTGTGCGTGTATATATCTGTCTGTAACGGATTAGACACAAAGGCTGCATATGTCACAGTAATTCTCGTCTTCCCAATAATCATTGTTGCTTTCTTCGTATTATTCTGTTAGTGTTGTGTTTATGATGGTCATATTTTTATGACTTAAATTTGAATAACCTAATTATAATCAACTGCGAATCCCTTTCCCACAGTCACTGACGATAAAGCTAATAAAATTAAAGTCTTTGATTCTAGCCGGAGATAAACGAAATATTACCAAAAATAAATAAATAATTACTTTGGCGCACGCAAGTCTGTGGATACTACACAACTTGTCTTGAAGAAGTTGTATACAGTACCAGAAAGTTTTTTTCTCTCTCCTCTCTCACTTTCTGTAGTTTCTCCAGATATTACGAGCATGAAATAGCTTATATATATATATATATATATATATATATATATATATATATATATATATATATATATATATATATATATATATATATATATATATATATATATATATATATATATATATATATATATATATATATATACAGTATATATGTATATATATATATATATATATATATATATATATATATATAATATATATATAAAAAGGCAATATCACGGATGACAAACATCGGAGTGGTGCTAGGCCTTTCGACTTGCTGTCCTTTACTTAGCACGCTAACGGCATTGCCTTTATTTATATATTCACCACGTTTCATATTTTCGTGATTCACTTATACATACATACATACATTACACACACACACATATATACATATATATATATATATATATATAACATCGAATTACGTAACAATACCAATGCATGGACAGCCATACGAATATCGGGGAATCAACAGACACTAATTAATTATTCATACAAATATAACTCGAGTACGAATTATACGCAGCATTATCAGGAAGGAGACCCGTTCACGCAAGACCAGGCCACAAAGCAACGCCGTAGGAAAGCTGCTCAGGATATGACGGTAATCCTCTCGGCTTCATCAGTGTTAAGGATACACAGCATCTGATTAACATAAAGGGCTTCATTTGGCTTAAGAGACAGTTTGTGACGTCTTCGTCAGTGCGGGAACTGCCTTGCGTTGGATGGTTTCCTTCGTCAGTTTATGTATATATATGTATGTATATATATACATATATATATATAATCATATATATACATATATATACACATATATATACGTATAACTAAATCACGAAAATATGGAACCCGATGAATATATAAATAAAGGAAAGAGAAACAATGGAGCACTGCAAGGCCTTTCGACTTACAGTCCTTGCTAAGTAAAGGACTATGAGTCAAAAGTCCTTGCAGTGCTCCACTGTTTCTCTTTCTTCATGGCATTGCCTTTATATATATATATATATATATATATATATATATATATATATATATATATATATATATATATATATATATATATATATATATATACATATATATATGTGTGTGTGTGTGTGTGTGTGTGTGTGTGTGAACCTCCATCTAACATTTAATTTATGATCAGTGAACGGAATGTGCTAAAATAAAAACTAATAAAACAGCAAAGAATGTAAAACATAACCGCGGTTCCTAAACACATAACTAAATAAAAATATTCTTAAAAAACATTAAAAAAATAGAAAAAGTGAAAACAAAAATAAAATCAATTCTTACCCACGGCCCCCCATCAATCGCTTGCTATACCTTCAGCTCTCCCTCTCAAGAAACTCAAACAATATCCAACGCCAATATTTTCCAGAAGATCCCAACAGTGCGCGCACAACCGTTTCTTTTGTTTTGTTGCAAGGCAGGAGGGGGAGGGGGTGTCTGTGGGCGAGAGCTTGTATGGATTTATATGGATGAGGGGATTAGGGAGAGAGAGAGAGAGAGAGAGAGAGAGAGAGAGAGAGAGAGAGAGAGAGAGAGAGAGGAGGGTTAGGCAAGAGAGTGAGAGAAAGTATGGGGCATAAATTTTCGGGAGTTGTTACCAGGAAATGGAAGGAAACAGTTATTTTAACTTGGCTTAAACTATGATCTGTTCACGGATATAATATCTCTCTCTCTCTCTCTCTCTATTACGAAGAGAGTTACTCTTCCACCAATATTCATAAAATTAATCCAATATTATATTTAGTGTTCTTCTATAAAATCTAATATCTATCTATCTATCTATCTATCTATCTATCTATTTATCTATTCTGTATATATATATATATATATATATATATATATATATATATATATATATATATATAATTTTTGACTCACATCAGGATCAGAACCCAGGTCTTTCCATTGAAAG
>NC_089782.1:41373821-41388821 GCF_040412425.1 Macrobrachium rosenbergii
GTCGGTTACCATCTTATGTAAGAAAATATAATCACAAAAAGGTAAAACAAACGGGCCTGGTTTTGGTGGTTGAACGACTGTGGCGGGTCGCAGCTAGGTTGGAAAAGAGAATGGGGCCAGCAACTTTTTGAAAAATAAAATCTCCCATGGAGACACTCCTTCTGAGAAAGGAATTTTTATAAACAAGTAAAACATGCGACGAAGTTTCTTCGGCGCAATCGAGTTTTCTGTACAGCGTATAATCAAGGCTACCGAAAATAGATCTATCTTTCGGTGGTCTCGGGATAATGCTGTATGAGCCGCGGCCCACGAATCTTTAACCACGGGCCGGTGGTGGCCTGTCCTATATCGTTGCCAGAAGCACGATTATGGCTAACTTTAAGCTTAAATAAAATAAAAACTACTGAGGCCACTGTTTGATGATTGGAGGGTGGATGATCAACATACCAATTTGCAGCCCTCTAGCCTCAGTAGTTTTTAAGATCTGAGGCAGGACAGAAAAAGGGGACGGACAGACAAAGCCGGCACAATAGTTTTCTTTTACGGATAACGAAAAATTAGTGAATGCTCAACTCAACGTGGTTAAATAAATCAATCAATTACTTATCTGTTAGTTGCTTATTTTATTAAAAGAAAAACTAATGAAGGAACAATAAATACTTCCTAGAATGCAAATATCTGATTCATAATCTTCCTGGTAATCATTATAATACAATGAAGGCTGAGATTATGTTATGGTTTCTCAACTCAAAACTTGACATGTTTTTCTCATATCGTGAACACACTGGTCAGAGAAGATCCCAAACTGGCATTATCTTCTGACCACAACGGGAATGACCTTGATCAAAATTTCAAGATCGCTGACCTACTGACCCAGATGGGAGTGGCTTTGACCTACTGGTCAAAATAGCAGTGACACTGAACTACCCTTTGAAAGCAACATGCCTACTGACCTATTTTCACTGTCACTTCTTCACACACAGAGAGAGAGAGAGAGAGAGAGAGAGAGAGAGAGAGAGAGAGAGAGAGAGAGAGAAAGTTAGTGTTTAAGTATAAACCACCTTTGTAGTTTAGTTTGTGGATGCCATTTGCAGACATTCTCTCTTTTGGTTTCTCAAGTTTCTTGAGTTTCTCGCAACTTTCTCATAATCATTCATTTTTTCTTTCAAAGTACTTCACCTAAATAAAAAAAAGTACTCGGCAACAAGCGAAGTAGGAGTGCCCGTTACAGAAGTTGCTAATGAGAAACAGCATCCGCAAGAGTACTTGGAGCCATAAAAGTGCCATCAGCGAGCGGGTTCTAACATTTAATTAAAACCGGAGCTGCGGCGACAAACATTCCTCTACAAGACAGTACCACACACCAAGACTGGTTATTATTAGTTATTATTATTACCGACGGCTAAGTCCTAGCTTGACTTTATCCCACGTTCCTGACCAGAGAGAGAGAGAGAGAGAGAGAGAGACTGCTACTGAGTAGCAGCTAACCTTATAAAAAAATATTCGAAAGAACTTAAAAATATATATATATATATATATATATATATATATATATATATATATATATATATATATATATATATATATATATATATATATATATATATATAAAAAGGTTTATATATCCAAAATATATATAAAAGGGTTTTATATATAAAATACATATAAAAGGTCCGAAAGATATATATATATATATATATATATATATATATATATATATATATATATATATATATATATATATATATATATATAATTTTAGATATGAAGCATACATAAACAGTTCGAAAGAAATTTATATAAAAGGTTTATAAATATAAAATATACATATAAGGTTCGAAAGAAATGATGCTTGGCAAGAAACGCTCCAGACTATTAATATTCCATTAGTTATATGACGATTTGTTCCAAGGTTAATTATTGGTGAATGCTTGAGAAATAAAGGGAGAATGGATTGGCCCTCGGGGCGACACACGCTCCGCTGAATAAACCAAACTTCTGGTTACATAAACAACCTGCATCTGTGGGACTCAAGGGGAAAAATGTACAAAAGTGACTTCTAAGATTTAGCAACTGCCATGAAAATAAAATCTTTAAATATTTTAGGTTCATTACGAAGACACTTAGTGAAGCAATTTTTACAACGCTAATGCCACCCTACTTGAATTAGTTCCTGGTGTCTTAAAATAAAAACCTCTAACTAATATTAACTTGAAAGTTAATAACAAAATACTACTGATTCAACCAACCTCAAGTACGTCCCGGCTTCTTAAAACCTGCAGTTACCTTGAAAATCATTAAAGAAAAATATGCAAAATGTATCAAGATCTGAAATTAACTTTCAAGATTCGCCACCCTCCTCAACCAGCTCCTGACGCTCCACGTGGAACGGCTCCTGGAATCACAGCCTGGCATCTTAACCTCGTCCCCAACAGCGAGCCAAGAAAACCAGCATCCGTGGAGTAGACCCTTGATTATGATCGCTCGATCTCAACAGTTAATGGAATTATAAATCGTAAGATAGGAGGAAAGGGGGAAGTCGAGAAAGGTGAGGGGAGGGTGGAGGAGGAAACATAATCCGTTTATCATCAAAATCTCATCAAACAGAATTCAATCGAGATTGCCAATTTGATGTGGTCTCAACTACAAGAATCCTCCAACCTAATTAGGTGTCAATGTGGCTCCGAGGAGAAGATTGGCTGATGGGATGATTTAATTTTCTAAACCGACGTTACACGAATGGTCGGGAGAGATCCGGGCGGCGTCATGAGTTGGTGAAATTAATTTTAAGATGATGGTGAAGTTGTTATTACTATTAGTAGTAATCTTAGCTGTTGTAGTATATGGTTAGGAAAAATATCCAGAGCAATAAATTATTATTACAATAGCAATAATAATTTATTATTACAATAATAATGGACGTATTAGGTCAGCCATAAATAGCATGAACACAACGTCATGGTCAATCCCAGTATTATTATTATTATTATTATTATTATTATTATTATTATTATTATTATTATTTATTATTATTATTAGTTGTTGTTGTTGTTGTAATATTAGTAACCTTATGATCGGCCAAACCACTCAGAAACTATTAAAATATTATAATCAGGATTATCAGTAATGGAATTAGTAGCAGTTACAGCGTACCATAATGATTCTTGTTGTTAAGCTGGCCTATGCCAGCACGGCCCATTGCTTCTGGAACATTCCCCAAAATGGCACAGTCATCTAACGACCATCTTTGGCATTTCGTACCTTTCCCTTAAAATAACAGAAGTGGTAAGACCACCAAAAGAACATCTTTTACATTTCGTACCTGTAAAATAGTAGTAGTGTCATGACCACCTGAAAAATATCCATCAAATTTCGTATCTACACCTCCGCGAAAACCAACCCAACCCTTCACTCCCTCTGCCAAGAAGAGTCTCTATCCCACAACCGTCCTTTTTATCTGCCGTTCCCTTGTTGTTGTTACGACCCCGTCGATAAGTTATGGCCCCCCGTCCAATTTGGAATTCCGAATCTTTAACTCTGGTAAGTGGCCCTGTCGCCCTCTCCCCTCTTGGACCCTCTCTGGTTCTCATGGCTGATCTCGTCAACACCAGCATCATCATTTTCGCATATTAATCGTAATGTGGTTCAGAAGACCCCTTTCCCTCGGTCCGGTGTCATCTCTCTCTCTCTCTCTCTCTCTCTCTCTCTCTCTCTCTCTCTCTCTCTCTCTTCATGCGCCTAATTCGGTTGCTATTCCAAATGGGTACATTTTATTTTACCTTCATCTTTAGGGACACTCTCTCTCTCTCTCTCTCTCTCTCTCTCTCTCTCTCTCTCTCTCTCTCTCTCTCTCTCTCTTCTCTCTTCTTGTGCCTACCTAATTCAGGTGGCTATTCCAAATGGCTATCATTAATAGTATATTTTTTCCTTCATCTTTAAGGCCCTCTCTCTCTCTCTCTCTCTCTCTCTCTCTCTCTCTCTCTCTCTCTCTCTCTCTCTCTCTCTCTTCCAAATGGCTATATTAAATGGCTATCATTAATTCGCATATTTTGTTTTACCTCCATCTTTAAGGCCCTCTCTCTCTCTCTCTCTCTCTCTCTCTCTCTCTCTCTCTCTCTCTCTCTCTCTCTCTCTCTCTCTCCATGTGTCTCGTTCGACGGCTATTCCAAGTGGCTATCATTAATCGCATATTTTGTTTTACCTCCATCTTTAAGGCCCTCTCTCTCTCTCTCTCTCTCTCTCTCTCTCTCTCTCTCTCTCTCTCTCTCTCTCTCTCTCTCTCATTCGACGGCTATTCCGAATGGCTATCATTAATCGCATATTTTGTTTTATCTCCAACCTTTAAGGCTCTCTCTCTCTCTCTCTCTCTCTCTCTCTCTCTCTCTCTCTCTCTCTCTCTCTCTCTCTCTCTCCCCCTGAGTGTTCCTATCTATCTATTTCTTCGTCTGACTAATCCAAACAGCTACTCTAGGTTTTATAATATATTTCTTTCAACTTTATTGGCCTCTCTCTCTCTCTCTCTCTCTCTCTCTCTCTCTCTCTCTCTCTCTCTCTCATTTATATGGCCCTTCCTCACAGTCATTATTAATTTGGGAATTTTTTCACCCTCAAGTTAATGGGTTTCTCTCTCTCTCTCTCTCTCTCTCTCTCTCTCTCTCTCTCTCTCTCTCTCTCTCTCTCTCTCAGTTTGTAGCCCATTGCACGTCTTTCCCTAACTACCCCCAAAACAATTATCACGAGTTTACCATTTTTTTTACCTTAAATCATATCTAACAGGAATACGAGTTTAATTATGTTTTGATGCGCATAAGCGCGCATGTGTGTTTAGTGACTAAATATATGGGGAATGGATATAATTAGTTTCAATCTAGAAAAAATATGAAATATATGATGAGTAACGAGAATTTTTTTTATATAAGAGTTATAATCACACGGTATAATCAGAAATTTATAAGTGCATTGGATTTTAAAATTTGCAAAATACGTTAGATTTTAATAGTTAAATAATAACATTATTCAGTAATGTGTCTGTCAATGATATATATATGAAGGGCTTCGATTTTAGGATGGATTAGATATGTTTCACTTATGTACCTTTCCCCTGAGAGGGTTTGGCGTCAGAAGGGGCTACCTTCCTAATACTATTGTTGGATGAGGCTGCTACCTCACATCTTTCACCCCAATAGTACCAACCTATCGTAGTTGAAAAAGTGCTTTACAACAAATTTACAGGCTAGGCTGGCTCTACATACACATATATACATATACATATATCAATATATACTGTACATACATACATAATATACATACATACATACATACCTTCACAAATACTCATACACATTACACTTGCGTGTTTTAGTTACGCCACTGATCGATCAGCAAATTAAAAAACAAAGTGCAGTCATTGGTTGGATGGGTAACCACCAACAAAGCCCGGATGCCTTTGGTCCATCAACACCAGGAATAACATTTCGACAGGGCACTATTTAGACACTTCATACGGTCCGTACTAGTAAAGCGCACTCTGCTGCCGTACCTTGATATAGCCGGCAAGGTCGGCAGCCAATCACGGAGCACTCTTACTATCACATGGGCCAGGTCCCCAACAGTCGTATTATGTACTTGTCCGTCCGCACGCTGTATCAAAAAAAAGCGGATCAAATTACAACAATAAATCATTATCAACATACATTAAGGGTCTGGGCCGTAATTAACGTCTCGCGCTATCCTCGCCAAAACGATCTTTTATTTTTCCGTAAAGTTCAGTTCCTTTATCCCCTTAAATCCAGATAATTGCTGCCACATGCTAACACAGAGACAACCAGACTGACAAACCACTTGAATAAAAGAAAACGAAAACCCTCTCTGATAGAGATAATTACAGCAACTTTTCCATAAGACAGCAACAGCATTAATCTACATCACTTGGTATCGTTTAACATAATCTTTATAACTAGGATTAGAATTTCACTTACCATTTGAGATGTCAATTTGGAGTCCTCTGATTCCGGCCACACTTTCTTCTCTTTCTGAGTTTTAATTATCTTAAAAAAAGTATACTCTGGCCATAAAAGTCCAAGAGAATCTTCTCAAGAGAATCTTGAGAAGATTATTCACCAAAGAAGCAGCTTTTTCATCTGTAATTCCTGCAAGTAGATGAAGAAGTTATTAGTTACTGGGTTTATTTCTCTATACGGAATCGGCGTTACAAAATGATAATTCATAAAACACACCAAACATAACCATAATAAAGAGAAGCAATGGCAAGGCACATCTAGTAATAGTAACCTTCCCTTTGCTTGCAACAGCAAACTCCTATGCAATGCGCTATAATGCAAGGAACAACTCTAATACATTAACATGGCACACTAAATTTGAATATCAAACAGAACTTTCATATTTCCATGTATCTGGGCATGCGTAGTTTGGTGTATGTGTGTATGTATATATTTATGTATGTGTATATATATATATACATATACATTAAATATATATATATATACTGTATATATATAATATATATATATATATTTATATATATATATATATATATATATATATATATATATATATATATATATATATATATATATAATCAGCTGAGGTGCTCTGGCCACAAAAACCGTAAAACCGGTAAAAGTCTTAAAAGGCGGTCTTACATTAAAATCCCCACAATGACTGACACTGTTTTTAATTTAACGGGAAAGATGCAATTTCTCCGAGTTATTAAACGATTCACGTCTCACATTTGATAAATCGTTTCTCTCTCTCTCTCTCTCTCTCTCTCTCTCTCTCTCTCTCTCTCTCTCTCTCTCTCTCTCTCTCTCAGGTGCCTTTTCTCTGTCTCTCAATGTATCTATTTCAATTAGTGTGAAGTAAAACAAAGCTTCCTCTGAAGATGTGTGCATAGTAAATACATGAAAGCCCCTGAGAAGCATTCTTTTGCTTTACCCTAACTCTAGTATTTGCAAAGTACTTCTATCACGCGTCTTGAGTGGCTTTATTACAGACCCACACCCACACCCACACACAACTATATATATATATATATATATATATATATATATATATATATATATATATATATATAGATATATATAGATATATATATATATATTATATATATAAATTATATTATATATATATATTAATAAATACCTTCGTCTCGTGTAATTTCACTCCTTTTCATGGATGATCTAATTATCTGGAGGGGTGTTAAGTATTCGCGGAGCCAAATGCAGCCATTTCCCCTTTACGTCGACGCACGTTTAGCATCAAGCACTTGAAGGACCTAAATTCTGATGGCTTATTCAGGTCTTCTGAATTGCCTGTCCTGTACTTCAAGGTTATTGTAATTTCTCCCTCATTCCTTTGTATTCTGCACCAATTTCATTCCCTTACAAATGTATAGCTTTCGTTAACACAGTTACGGTAATATTATTGGCACATAAATATTCAAACACACACTCTCATATATATATATATATATATATATATATATATATATATATATATATGTATATATATATATATATATATATATATATGTATATATATATATATATATATATATATATATATATATATATATACATTGTAACGAAATCCGTTACTGGTTCTTTCTAAAGATCCACCTTAAAACTATCAACTCCTATTAAGTAGAGTGATAGGCCCTGGAACAGCAAAATGAAACTCAAACCATGAACAGGAAGGGCAAAATAAAAGCTTTGTATAAAACCGTTAATAACAAATATATTTATACACAAATGGGTACCACCTTAATTACATAATCACCTGAAAAGGAAAGGACCACACGCCTTACAAGTAATAAACACAATCTCTAGCTAACAATCGTACCAACAGGAGGAGAGAAAGTTATAGGAGAAGGTGGGAAGACACAAACATACTATGTCGAAAAATTATCACAAACGCACGACAGGAAAGGGTACTGAGAGAAAGAATCCTTAAACCTAACTAAATACAATAATTCCCTACACCTAACAACAAACCAAAAATACACACTTTCATCATAATAACTGCAGATCACTATGATGTAAATAATGTTGACTGGCGATCCAATAAATCAATATATTAATGCAGACCAGCGATGAAATAATCCTATAACCCTACGGGTCACACGTAGGGTCAAACTCCTGGACTGACGTTCGTCAGCGAAAGTCCACCAACAATATTTACCACGAGGATAATAACAATATTAAAAGTGGCTTACACTTCTTCGCCGCTGAAGCGCCGAGTGACGACCTCAAGGATACATTGGATCTGCGAGGCAAAAGCAGTGCAACGGCATACACAAAAGAAAATGATCGTCCCTTACGACCACTGACGAGCCGAGACACCTGAGCGGTACGTCTCACTCAAGACACGAAGTCTCCTTATCTCCCTTCTTCCGGGAGTCAAAGAAGCTGCAGATACTGCTAATAATGCCTACGACATCCAAGAACCCTTCTGTCGGGAGGCCGCACAAAAGATTAAAAGTCCTTCGGATGTCCCGTCATCGAAGAAAACTCACACTGCCCACCAGTAACGCTGAACATCCCCACACACGCTCGCAAATATGAAAACAGAAGAAAAACATACAAACGGATGGGAGAGTCCAAAGATGGTTACCAGCGAACCACCTCCTAAACGAGGTGATTAAATAACAAAGTGGAAACCAAAAGTGAACAAAAGTAAAAACAAAATTTACAAAGTTACGTTAACTTCTGATATCAAAACCAAAAGCAAAGAAAAATTAATTACATTAATCATCCAACACTAAAACAAAACTGAATTACGTTAGTATAAGAATAGCAAAACTGAACAGGGCCCATAACATGAACCACTCAATCAATATTTATAAATTTTACAGCTCCCCATCTTAAAGAAAAAAAAAAAAATTTTTTTTTTTTTTTTTTTACAAGGGAAGACAAATACTTAATAACTTGTCATATAACTTAAATCAACTCAGACCAAAATACTGAAAAGGACAAATCAATATGTCAAAAACAGTAATAAAATTAATACACATTAAGACCCTTCAACGTATGTAAATACATATATGACCTCAAAACGGAATATATTTTTCATACAAACCCTATAAAGGAGAATGGGTAAATACATTCACCCAAAGGAAGGTTAACCAGAATACCAAATATACAAAACTACCGTATTATCTGAAACAGCATAAGTTTGCAAAGGAAAAATTTAATCTAAAGGTATGAAGAAAAACATTTTAAATGAGTCCTCCATCTAATACCAATAAAATCTAAAATAGCCCTGATTTTTGGTGTTGAGGGAGCAAGATACCTGAAAAGAATGTCAATTAGAGCAACCGTAGATTATGTCAAACTCAATTAAGAAATGACCTGGAGAGGGCGTCCGGAATCACATTATCCTTTCCAGAGATATGTCTAATATTCAGGTTATATTCCTGTAGGAACAAACTCCAGCGTAATATCCGCTGATTCTTGTCTTTACACCTGTTCAAAAATACCAGTGGGTTGTGGTCAGTGTAAACGTCAATTGGGTACATGGTCGGATTCAAGTATACGTCAAAGTGTTCGACCACTTTGACCAAACACAAGGCCTCCTTTTCAATGGTTGAATACTTTCTCTGTGCAGCAATCAACTTCTTCGAAAAATAAGCTACAGGGTGGAGGATCCCATCCTCACCCTCCTGTAATAAAACCGCACCAATGCCAATGTCACTGGCATCCGTGGCTAAGGAAAAAGACTTATTAAAATCTGGAGATCTCAACACAGGATAACTTATCAGTAGAGTTTTGAGTTTCTCATATGCTCCTTTGACAAACACTGTCCCAGGCAAATAGTACATCCTTTTTCAATAAATTTGTTAGTGGAGCGGCTAAATCTGAAAAATTTTTAACAAAAACGCCTATAATAGCCTACCATACCTAGAAATTTTCGAACGCCTCTTTTATTTTGAGGAACTGGGAACTCTGTAATGGCTTCTACATTCGCCTGTTTTACTGACACCTTACCCAAACCTACTTCATGTCCGAGATACACTACTTTTTGCTCGGGCAAACTCACTCTTCTTTTAAGTTTATAACTAAACCTGCTTTCTTCAACTCTTTAAAGAGAGCTCTAATACGCCTCAAATGGGTATCCCAGTCGTCGCTGTAAATAACCACGTCGTCAATATAAACGACACAACCTTCAACCTTACTGGTGACCAAGTTCATTAGCCGCTGGAACGTAGCGGCTGCGTTTTTCATGCCGAATGGCATTACCTGACACTCATACAAACCGTCCCCAGTTACAAATGCTGATACCTCTCGAGCTCGTGGAGTTAAACCTACCTGCCAATACCCTTTTAATAAGTCAAATTTACTAATATACTTGGCAGAACCGATTTTATCTATGCAATCCTCCACTCTCGGTAAAGGATAAGAATCGGTTTTGGTAACCTCATTAACCTTTCTATAATCAAAACATAACCGGTGCTGGTCACCCTCTTTTTTAACGAGGACAACAGGCGAACTCCACGGACTACTGCTTGGTTTTATGAGGTCGTGATCAAGCATGTAATTTACCTCCGATTGAACGATGTTCCTCTTGAACGGATTCAGTCTGTAAGGACATTGCTTAATAGGACTAGCCTGACCAATATCAACGTCATGCTGTAAAAGGCTAGTTCTACCAGGGGCATCCTGAAACAAGATTTTATTTTCATTAATCAAATTTACCAGTGACTTAACCTGTGCCTTTTCTAAATGACGTAACTTTTCCTGTAAATTATCAAGTACTGTCGAATTCTCCGAGAGGCTACTTAATTCTACTGGATTTTTCAAACTGTCAGAATCAAACTTATCTCTCACTACATCTAAATCTACCGGGACGTCCACTACCGCTACAGGCTCTACAGCTACAGGCTCTACTGCACTCTCTCTATCTACAAACGGTTTTAGCATATTCACATGACAAATTTGAGTTTTTCTCCTCCTCTGAGGAGTTTCTATAACATAATTAACTTCGCTCAGCTTTTTCGCCACCTTCCAGGGGCCTGAAAATTGGGCCTTTAACATATTCCCCGGGAGGGGGAGAAGGACCAAAACCTTATCACCAACCTCGAACGAACGCGACTTGGTATCTAAGTCGTATTGAAATTTCATTCGAGATTGACTGGCTACTAAATTATTCTGAGCGAACTCCCAGGCACTTCGTAATTTCTCCTGTAAATTGGATAAATAGTCAATAACATTAATTTCATTATTATCATTAACTTCTAAATGTTCCCTCACTACATCGAGGGGTCCACGTACATTATGCCCAAACACTAACTGAAATGGGGAAAAACCTAGAGAGTCATTGGGCATGGATCTAATAGCAAAAAGAGCATAAGGGACCTCTTTGTCCCATTCAGTACCATACTCATGACAGAATTTTTTTAACACCGATTTTAACGTTTGGTGAAGACGTTCTACCTGACCTTGACTCTCGGGGTGGTAAGGCGAAGACGTAATATGTTTAACCCCGAGCTCAGACATTTTCTTTCTGAAAATCCTACTTGTGAAATTCGTACCACAATCACTCTGTAGGACCTTAGGAATACCGAATTTTGTGAAAAAGTTTACTAAGGCCTCAACTACTTTTTCCGCCTTCACACTCCTCAGTGGGATAGCTTCAGGGTACCTGGACATTCTATCTACTATCGTTAATAAATACTCACATCCTCCACGCGTCCGTGGAAGGGGCCCGACTACATCTATGATAACTTCCCTGAAAGGTTCTCCCACCGAAGGAATGGGAATCAGCGGCGCCTTAGGTATCTTCTGGTTAGGTTTGCCTACCAGTTGGCACACCTGGCATGACAACACAAACCTCTTCACATCCCGGCGCATACCTGGCCAGAAATATAACTCGGCTAACTTCTGAAAGCACTTATGTACCCCAAAGTGTCCTGCTAAACTGCTCTCATGAGCCAAACTCAATAACTTTTCCCTATACCTTTCGGGAACCAATAACTGCCTTTTAACTTCTACCTTATCGGCAGGAACCTCCTTGGCTCGACTGACTCGATATAGTAAATTATTGATCCTGTAAAAGAAAGGTTTAGTAATATCTTCAAAATCGAGTACGTCAACATCAGGGTGAAATTCTCGATTCTGAGCCTGTCGGAAGGTCTCAGAAATCCCAATCTACATAGTCTAAATTCAAATGCTCCATACTTTCCGGCTCCAGTACAGGTTGATTGCCTATCTCATCTAAATTAATATCAAAATTTTCTACCTCCCTGGCGCGCGAACGCGTCGTTACACCCGTTGGTTTTATATTATAAGTACCTGAAAGAGAGTTAAAGGTTAATATCGGGAAAGGACATATTTCCTTCCTCGAAGCAAGATCATTAGCATATAGGCAATCAATACCATGGACAGGCAAACTGTCTACCACAGCCAACCTAACCTGTCCCTTAAACCTTCTTGTCTTCAAAAAGAATGTCTCGATTGGATAGGAATTCACGGTATTCGGGAAACCTCCTAACACGACAAATTCAGTATTTAAATATACATGATCCGAGGGCACGGCACTACGGACAATTAACGACTGAGCTGCCCCGGTATCTCTCAAGATCTTAATTTTCTTACCTTTACCACTTGGAGGTCCTGAAAACAGATTGCCACTAAATGTATATTTGGAAAACATCAGTCATTGGTTACCATTGTTATTGTTATTATTATTAGGGGTATCTTCCAGGGACTCCACCCTTTTGCTAACAGTTTTGTTAACTATCATCACTGGACGTTTATTTCCTCGATCCAGGTAGCTTTTCATAGCGTTGCAGTTCGCCTTGACATGACCCCTTCTGTTGCACCAGAAGCAAACTACGTTTCTACCCCGACTCTCTCTGATATTATCATTAACTGGGCGATTGTTATTATTTCGGACAACCTGGTCCCTATAAACATAATTATTTTTCTTACCACTAAAATTGCTACTGACCCGGGGACTACTCATACTACCGCTACTACTACAACTATATTCCTGACTAACATTATCATTACTCCTGAACCTTTTCTGTTACCTGGGTTGGAACGTAGCCAACTGTCACCACAATCACTTAATTTATTCGAGGGCATAAATTTACCCTCCTGACGATGAGTCAGTACATACTCATCTGCGGCAATCGCCACCTCCTGTAACACATCTAATTTAAGTTCCTCCAAATGAGTTCGAAGGTCCCGAGACACAGAGATTTTAAATTCTTCAACCAATATGAGCTCCCTCAATTTGTCGAATTCGAAACCTCTCAGGACTTTAGCCAGTCATCAAAATACTGCTCCTTCTTCCGGGCAAATTCTACATACGTGCATTCATGGGTTTTTCTGAAATTTCTGAACTTTTGGCGATACGCCTCAGAACTAAATCATATGCCTTTAATATGATGGCCTTCACAGTGTCATAATCTGCAGATAACTCTTCATTAAGCCCGTTATAAACTCTTTTTGGGCCTTACCCTTAAATCTGCACTGGACCAAAGTGGTCCACATATCCACGGGCCATTCTAGTTTCCGAGCGACCCGTTCAAATGAACTGAAAAACTCAGACACACTCGTCTCGTCAAAATTGGGAACTAATTTTAATACCCCATCAAGTTAAATTTACCTTTCTCATGGGAGCTTTCATGAGAATCAACATCACTACCTTCCTTTGATTTTAACTCCAACTTCAGTTGCAAAACCTTTACCTCATGGGCCCTTTGCTCAATTTCGTGTGCCCTTTCTCTCTGCCTTTCATCAGCCTGAAATTGGAGAGCCTGATACTCGAGCTCCCTAATTCTAACTTGCTCCCTCAACACCAGGAGCTTTACCTCTGCCGACTCTTCATTATTATTATTTATTCCACTCTGGTCCTGCCTATCATCCGATACATTTTTCCTGGCTAAGGCTTCTTTCTGGTACTCTTTCACAGCAGCCAATACCTGTTTTAGCAAGGGACCTTTCCTAATTTCGGAGGGTAACCTTAAGTCAAGCAACACTGCAACCTGCCACAACTGGTCCCTTCTTAGCTCAAAGATCTGATCCTCCCAATCTGGGCTCTCCAAAAGTTCTCCTAAACAAATTTCTTCAGACATTTTTCAGGGAATAGAAAAATAATTACGAAGCCAAAATATTAACTAAGCAGTACCCTTATACACCCTGTCACCTTCCTGTTAATTACCTGAGCCACTTTACTGCACCACAAAGGTGGATCCTGTCACGGTCGCCAAAATTTGTAACGAAATCCGTTACTGGTTCTTTCTAAAGATCCACCTTAAAACTATCAACTCCTATTAAGTAGAGTGATAGGCCCTGGAACAGCAAAAATGAAACTCAAACCATGAACAGGAAGGGCAAAATAAAAGCTTTGTATAAAACCGTTAATAACAAATATATTTATACACAAATGGGTACCACCTTAATTACATAATCACCTGAAAAGGAAAGGACCACACGCCTTACAAGTAATAAACACAATCTCCTAGCTAACAATCGTACCAACAGGAGGAGAGAAAAGTTATAGGAGAAGGTGGGAAGACACAAACATACTATGTCGAAAAATTATCACAAACGCACGACAGGAAAGGGTACTGAGAGAAAGAATCCTTAAACCTAACTAAATACAATAATTCCCTACACCTAACAACAAACCAAAAATACACACTTTCATCATAATAACTGCAGATCACTATGATGTAAATAATGTTGACTGGCGATCCAATAAATCAATATATTAATGCAGACCAGCGATGAAATAATCCTATAACCCTACGGGTCACACACGTAGGGTCAAACTCTCCTGGACTGACGTTCGTCAGCGAAAGTCCACCAACAATATTTACCACGAGGATAATAACAATATTAAAAGTGGCTTACACTTCTTCGCCGCTGAAGCGCCGAGTGACGACCTCAAGGATACATTGGATCTGCGAGGCAAAAGCAGTGCAACGGCATACACAAAAGAAAATGATCGTCCCTTACGACCACTGACGAGCCG
>NC_089782.1:41393821-41428821 GCF_040412425.1 Macrobrachium rosenbergii
CTCCTCCTCCTCCTCCTCCTCCTCCATTACTCTCTACAACTCCTTTCTTCCTTCTTCCCTTCCTCTCTACAGCTTTCCTTCCTACCCCATTCTCCGCTACATTATTTCCTAATCTCTCTCTCTCTCTCTCTCTCTCTCTCTCCCTATATATATATATATATATATATATATATATATATATATATATATATATATATATATATATATATATATATATATATATATATATATATACACACACACCTCCCTTTTTCATGTCCATTTTCAACGTTCTTCTTTACCATATTCCTCGACACAACACTTTTCCTTACTTCCACTTCGCCTCCTCCCTTCCTCCCTACATTTCCTCCTCTCCCTCCTTCCTTCCTTCCTTCCCTCCTGGCCTCCCCCTCTCCCTTCCTTCTATACACCTCTTCCGAACTTCACAACGATCATTTTTTCCTTTCCCCTCTACACAACGATTGTTTTTCCATTCCCATCTACGTCCCCTTCCCTCCTCCCCTCCTCTCTCTCTACGAGGCGATTGTTCTTTGGTTCCCTTTCTTCCTCTCGGGAGTTTTTCTTCTTCTTTTTCTTTTTTATTTGAGGGGGAAAAGGTCTTTTCGTGTAAAGGTTCTCAGAGTGAAGGGCCTGTTGTATTTAAGATTGATTCCCCGTGTAAAAGCACTTTATAATCGATGTCGACAGTTTGACAGACGTGAATGCAGCCCATTTAATGTGGATCGAAAAAATATTTCGTCAGTCATTTTGACGTTAGTGAATCTATTCAAACTTATATATATTTAACGACGTTAACACACAAAACCATCTGAGAATTTGCACGTCCCCAAAAGCGAGTAACTGAACTGAACTGAATATAGAATTTAGGCCAAAGGCCAAGCACTGAGACCTGTGAGGTCATTCAGCGCTGAAACGGAAATTGAGAGTAAGAGTTTGAAAGGTCTAACAGGAGGAAACACCCCGCAGTTGCACTATGAATCAGTTGTTAGGGGTGGAAAGTAAGATGGAAGAAAGAGAATATGAAAGAAGGTACAGTAAAAGGAACGAAATGGGTTGCAGATAGGAGCCGAAGGCACGCTGCAAAGAACCTTAAGTAATGCCTACAGTGCACCGCGTGAGGTGCACTGACGGCACTACCCCACTACGGGGGTAAAAGCGAGTAACTCGGTTTACTTAAGGTCAAATATATTCTCTTAATTACCTTAACTTCAGCGAAAATATGTTCCAATACTTCATAATCTTATAAACCTACGCTTCATATTATGAATTTTAATGTTTGTCAAGGCTGGGCTGTCTTCCGGATTTGACCCCTGCTTAAAGATGTATTCGTGGAAGGGAAGCTGTGGGCGTAATTTAGAAATTATCATCATCATCTCCTTCCTCTTCAAGCGGATTATTTATTATTAGTTTACATTCCATTTATTTTGGGATGTAAGAATCTTTCAAGATTAGTCCTTTTATTTTGTCACCAAAACTTAGATAGATAGAATATGGAATTTAGGCCAAAGGCCAAGCGCTAGAACCTATGAGGTCATTCAGCGCTGAAACGGAAACTGACAGTAAAAAGGACTGAAAGGTGTAACAGGAGGAAAACCTCGTAGTTGAACTATGAATCAATTGTTAGGAAAGGGTGGAAAGTAAGATGGAAGAAAGAGAATACGAACGGAGGTACAGTAAAAGGAAAGAAAGGAGTTGCAGCTAGGTGCCGAAAGGTCGCTGCAAAGAACCTTAAGTAATGCCTACAGTCCACAGCATGAGGTGCACTGACGTCACTACCCCTCTACGGGGGTCATCAAAGATTAAGCTAAGTTTTAGATTTCCTCAAATTATAAGAAGCCAATCTCTACAAAATCTCCACAGTGAAAACACATCCAGTTGGAAGGTTTTAGAGAAAGTCTACAGCAAAATCAATCTGATTTTAAAAAGCTGCTTTAGTTGAGAAACTTTCCCATCAGAAACTCAAGTTAAGTCGTTGCATATATTACCTAGAAGAGTAACGCCTTGCGACAGCTAGAAGAACGCGAAGGTATTCTAAGACGACGCGAAACAATAGCTGCAAGAGGTATTCCAGAATACGAACACAAATCAATAGTTCTGGAAGGAATACATACTGATAGTCAGCAGAGAACTACTGAACAATGGTTAGAGAACAAGTGATAAAAGAGTGGTTCGAGATGGAATGACTACATGAGGAACTCAGCGACAGCCACAAATTGAAGAGAAATGTTTAAGGACACCTAGAAAGGGAAAACGCAGCCATAGCTAAATGAGAAACCTAGTAAAAGACAGACATACGCACACACACAGCTAGAGAAGACTTGGCTAGCCTAGCTAGAAATGGAAGACTCTGCAAAGAATATGGAGAGTAATAGATAGACAATATATTTATAGCCACAGCTAGAGGGGCCGCAGCCAGCGTCCCCTAGAAGTGGAAGACTCAGAAAGGGAATTTGGAAATGTGGAGAAGAACGTAGATATGGAGTCGCTATCCACAAAACGAAAATCCCCGGACGAAATGAGAGAACGATCCGAGAAGGATCGTAGCGAACGATCAACAGAAAATGATAATGAGGCCCGGGCGACATCTAAATCCGGGCCTCTATATCTACATTAGCCTTAAAAAGAGGGGCCATCCTCCCTCCCTCCCTCACCCCCTCCCCACTCCTTCCACACACACACACAGACACACAAATAGGAGAAGTGTCTTAATTACCCTGTTCCCGATGCGTTTCACTTTGCATAGATAAACATTGGCGACACCCAGACCTGCTCGGGCTCATGAATTATTAAATGTACCACGTGTCTCTTCGACGGGAAGAAAAGGAGGGAAAAAAAAGAATGAAAAAAGAAGGGGGGAAAAAAGAAAGAAAAAAAAGAAGGAAACGAAGAAGAATGACAGCGGAGTAATTACCGAGGGTACCACATGTCTTCTCGGTAGAAGTGAAAAGACAAAAGGGGGGTAAAATGAATGAGAAACTGTATTACTTAGCGTGGCACATGTCTTTTCAATATACATATTAGAGAGAGAGAGAGAGAGAGAGAGAGAGAGAGAGAGAGAGAGAGAGAGAGAGAGAGAGAGATTTTTTAGCAGGTAATATTATTCAACAGGTACGCAAGAGAGAGATATTTTTTAGCAGGTAATATCTTTCAACAGGTATGCAACACACAAACAAACACACACACACACACACACACACACACACACACACAGAGATAGAGAGATAACATTGGTACTGAGCTACCAGAACAAATATGTATTTATTAACTTCAAGAAATGAATAAACAAGGGATCTGAGTTACTAATTACGCCCCCCATGTTTTTTTCCAGTAAAGAAAGAAAAACTAATGAATGAATTCCTTGTACATCCTTAATAATTACTCATATATACAATCAGCATCATATTTGGATTCTGGTATGCCATTAATAATCTTATCAACTACATAGGTCTTCTCACCTTAATTTTTTATAATACCCACATCACTTCAATTGAAAATCTCCCTCTTCTACTACTGATATTCAAGCAGATTATCAGAATACTCTACCACTTCAAAAAAAGAAACCTCTCTCTCTCTCTCTCTCTCTCTCTCTCTCTCTCTCTCTCTCTCTCTCTCTCTCTCTCTCATCACTGATATTCAGCAGATTATCAGAATACTCTACCACTTCAAAAGAAACTCTCTCTCTCTCTCTCTCTCTCTCTCTCTCTCTCTCTCTCTCTCTCTCTCATCACTGATATTCAGCAAATTCTCAGAATACTCTATCACTTCAAAAAAAAGAAACTCTCTCTCTCTCTCTCTCTCTCTCTCTCTCTCTCTCTCTCTATCACTGATATTCATGAGATTCTCAGAATACTCTCTCACTTCATAAAAAGAAACTTTCTCTCTCTCTCTCTCTCTCTCTCTCTCTCTCTCTCTCTCTCTCTCTCTCTCTGATATTCATGAGATTCTGAGAATACTCTCTCACTTCAAAAAAAGAAACTCTCTGTTTCTCTCTCTCTCTCTTCTATCACTGATATTCAACAGATTCTCAGGATACACTATCACTGCAAAAAAGAGTCTCTCTCTCTCTCTCTCTCTCTCTCTCTCTCTCTCTCTCTCTCTCTCTCTCTCTCACTGATATTCAGCAGATTCTCAAATACTCTATCACTTCAACATAAAGAAACTCTCTCACTTCAAAAAAAGTTTCTCTCTCTCTCTCTTCTATCACTGATATTCAACAGATTCTCAGAATACACTATCACTGCAAAAGAGTCTCTCTCTCTCTCTCTCTCTCTCTCTCTCTCTCTCTCTCTCTCTGATATTCAGCAGATTCTCAAATACTCTATCACTTCAACAAAAACTCTCTCTCTCTCTCTCTCTCTCTCTCTCTCTCTCTCTCTCTCTCTCTCTCTCTCTCTCTCTCTCTCTTCTATCACTGATATCCTACAGGACCTCAAAATCCTCTATTGTAGGAAACTGTTCTCTCGTAACATATGCATCTTTTACTCACAGATCCATTTGCTTATTAACCTTTCTCTCGGCGTTCGTCTTTCAACAACTTTTTCTTCCTCGGACTTCGTGTTCAATTTCCTCTCCGGCGTATCATTGTTCATCTTCATTTCTTTGTCGTCTTTCCTTCATAATCGCCTTACTTAGAGTTTTAGTTTTTCTTCTGCAACATCATTCTGATTGGCTATTATCCCAAGAGTATCAATAATAATATTTACGTTAATTCTAAAAAAAAAAACAAGGCGACTTTTGAATCCTTATTTCACACATTGTATCTTATTAAAAAATCATTACTTAAACTCCTTTTTATTAATAAATTAGCCTGCTGAATTATCTATGCAATAATAATAACAATGATTTATAGACTTCATAAAAAATTACAAAAATTTTAGAAACCATCAACGAAATTAAATAATTTTTTTTAATAAATCAACCTCATGATTTATCTATATAATAGTAATATTAATTTATACTTTCAATAAAAAAAAATGGTAAAAGATTTGCTAAAAGTAATTAGGAATCATCGATCTTTTCGTCCTCTAAGGTGATAAGAGATAAAGGAAAAACTTATTATCCGGTATTAGGCGAAGAGAGGAAATTGACTCTCTCTCTCTCTCTCTCTCTCTCTCTCTCTCTCTCTCTCTCTCTCTCTCTCTCTCTCTCCATAAACACCCTTGCTATAAAAACTTCATGTGCTATAAACATAAAATTTTAAAACATGTTAACAGATATCCATATGATGATTTAAATGCCTAATTTCTCATTCACACTCATGTGTCACTTGCACAACTAATCAGTTTCACATAATCATACTAATCAGTTTCACATAATCATGTGTCACTTGCACAACCAGTCAGTTTCACATAATCATGTGTCACTTGCACAACCCATCACATTTCACATTTTCACATGATCACGTAGCTTTTGCACGATTAATAAAAGTTTCAAATAGTCACGCGTCACTTGCACAGCCAGTAAGTGTCACAGTTATGTACAACTTTCACAACCAATCATGGTTTCACAACAATTCACAGTTCCACACAGCTGTGTCACTTGCACAGTCAAATAGTTCCACACAGCTGTGTCACTTGCACAATCAAACAGTTCCACAAAGTCGTGCCTTACTGGCACAGCCAGTCAGAGTTTAAAGAAGCCATGTCTCTTGCACAACGAATCACAGTTTCACATGGTCATGTCACATTTGAACAACCAACCACAATTTCATATGGCGATGTCACATTTGAACAACAAACCACAGTTTCATATGGCGATGTCACATTTGAACAACCAATCAGTTTCACGTGATTATGTGACATTTGAACAACCAATCGCAGTTTCACATGGTCATGTGACATTTGAATAATCAATCAGTGTCACATGATTATGTGACATTTGAACAACCAATCGCAGTTTCACATGGTCTTGTGACATTTGAATAACCAATCAGTTTCGCGTGGTCATGTGACATTTGAACAACCAATCACAGTTTCACATGGTCATGTGACACTTGAAGTAATCACAGCTTCCCACAGGTATTTGACACAAGCACAACCAATCAACTTCAGAGTCATAGGTTACCTTAGCACTCAGTCATGATCTAACATAACAATATAACACCTGTGCAATAAATCATAAGATTATCAGATTGGTAACATACCAAAAAGCTCTTTTTTCACGAAACAAAGCTCCTGAATCATTTGCGAAAATGCATTCTGTATAATTTCAAACTCGCAGTGGCATTTATAAAATATATTATCCAGTTGCAAATATAATGCAATAATTGAATCCATTATTCGATTACCGGAGTACATATATTTGCCCATAACTGATAAAAGGTTTTTAATATGCTTCGAACACACACACACACACACACTATTGTCACTAAATATTAACGAACACACACACACTATATATATATATATATATATATATATATATATATATATATATATATATATATATATATATATATAAATATAAATATAAATATATATATATATATACATATATTATATATATATATATATATATATATATATATATATATATATATATATATATATATATATATATATATTTAAATAAAAAAGGATATCTATTACAAACAATCTGCTATCATTTTATAATTTGAGAAAAGAAGGTGAGAAGATTCTTTGAATTCAGTGCTAAAAATCGATCACCAATTTATATTCAACTGTATTATCTATTGATGACATCCAAGAGAAATACCAATTTATCATCTAAATCAGAAACTAAACGCCCGATAATTTAAACGGAGCTAAATGAACTAAATTACCCAGATTCAAAGCTCGAACCTTCCACTGATTTACATCTAAATTACGAAGCACGATGGCTGAAATCCTATGGGGGAGAACTTTCATAGTCAGGCGCCGGTTCAGAGCGTGATAATATGTAAATGGATCCAATATTTCTAGGTATATTGTCTCCGAATCCCTAATTCACTTTAACAGTCGTTCTAGAATTCTGAACGCTTCTCAGATTTTGCAGACGGAACAATCACAGCTTTCTTAATTGGGTTCTATTGCTGGAAAATAGTTCTTGTGGGGAACATTTAGAGGGGTGGATGTGTAAGGCATATGTCATTTTTCCTTGTAGGTTTTATCGCTGAAAAATAATTCTTGTAGAGAAAATGTACAGAACAGTACAAAAAACGTTTATATCTTTACTCAAGAATCCCCGAAGATCTGTAGAATATTCATACGATTCCTAAACAATATTCAAGGAAATATCTACATGGTTTTCCTTGAAGGTTTCCGTAGGATTCTAAAGCAATAACACACTTATGAAACTTTTTTTTTTTAAACAGAGGGAAAAAAAGGAGAGGTAAAACAGCCCGCCGGAGTATTGTCACAGGGAAGATTGTTCGTTTGTGTTCTCAAGGGACGAAAAATTATTTGTATCGAATCTTCAAAAGGAAGAATATAAAAGGTTTTCAGGGGGACGACATCGCTTTCATCTTCTGTTCTCTGTCAAGACAAAAAAAAAAAAAACAGATCTTCCCTTTTTCTTTAGGATTTTCAAACACCCCTCCCCCCTCCCCCTCGGGCCATTTTTTTTTAATGCTGCGAGAAATGATGAATTCCTTCCCTGTACACATCCACTCTTCGGAATTTTTTTTTTTTTTCCCTGTTGACGTTTTCTCTCACTGTTTGGACTTTCCATCCTTGAATGAGATGTATTTATCGTTCCCTTTTGGAGAGGAAAAGCACACACACTCTCTGTCTCTCTCCCTCTGTCTCTGTCTCTGTCTCTCTCTCCATTTTATGGCCTTCTTGAAAAAACTGACGTGAGGTCAGTGGGTTGACCATCCCACCGACCTCTGCTTTTCCAAAAACAAAAAAAACCCAAACAATTTAAATTCCAGTGTGCTGTGAGAGAGAGAGAGAGAGAGAGAGAGAGAGAGAGAGAGAGAGAGAGAGAGAGAGAGAGAGAGAGAGAGAGAGAGAGGTAAACTTTTAGCAGTCTGATTTGTTACACATCCTTTCACGCAATATTTGTGATGCTTCCTTCAACTATATTTACGTCATGTAACAACAAGAACTGGAGTTTCCAAAAGATGTGAAAATTCATTTGATCCGGGAAACTTCCTGGAAATAACACGATAAAATCAATGATGATATACTACAATATTTTATAAAATTGTCTAATGACACCACTCATTTCTAGGATCTCAAAAGGGCCGATGGTTAATGATTAAAGAAGTTGGACAGCTAAACTGAAAATAACCAAATGGAACGGATGTAAAATTATAGGGAAAAACAATTTAGACTGAGCCACTTCAATAATACCCACGATGAACTAACATTTTCCTGTTTTTAATTTACTTTTTTTTGCGAAAGCACTTTTATTTACGGACATATATTTTTCTAACAGGGAGAGGTGGCGGAAGTACGCTTCTCCTGACTGCTGTTTAACTGTCCGGTTTCATATGAAAATATGCAAATGGAATTTCTTTGGAATAAGAACTGGTATCAACCTAAATGCAAATATATATATATATATATATATATATATATATATATATATATATATATATATATATATATATATATATATATATATATATATATATATATATATATATATATATATATATATATATATATATATATATATATATATATATATATATATATATATATATATATATATATATATATATATATATATATATATATATATATATATAATATATATATATATAAATATATATATATATATATATATATATATATATATATATATATATATATATATATATATATATATATATATATATATATATATATATATATATATATATATATATATATATATATTATATATATATATATATATATATATATATATATATATATATATATATATATATATAAATAATATAAATATATGTGTGTTTGTGTGTGTTCAATACATACATACATACATATGTATAAGTTAACCATTTTAGAAGCAAAGGAAAAGTAAATAAATAACCCAAAGACAACTAATTGCATTTAAAGATGGATGACGAGATTTAAATCATAAACAAAACTAACGCAGGCATTTAACTTTTTAGCAAAATCAGAAACGCGTTAATAAAATTCCGGGCGAATGCAAACGTAAATAAAGAACAAAAAGTCAAATAACTTAAGAACAAGTAAAAAATACGCCCAAGTCTCTTCGGCGCAATCGAGTTTTCTGTACAGCGTATAATGCTGTATGAAACTCTCAGCCACGGCCCAGGAAACTTTCAACCACAGCCCATTGGTGGCCTGTGTTGTCGGTACTTATAGCGGTGCCAGAGGTACGACTATGGCTAATTTTAACCTTAAATAAAATAAAAACTACTTAGGATAGAGGGCTGCAATTTGGTATGTTTCATGATTGGAGGGTGGATGATCAACACACCACTTTGCACCCTCTAGCCACAGTAGTTTTTAAGATCTGAGGGCGGACAGAAAAAGTGCGGACGGACAAAAAAAAATAACCATCTCAATAGTTTCCTTTTACAGAAAACTAAAGAGGTGACTGTCGAGATCCAAATTAATTCAAAGTAATAACTCTGGAGAAACCGATACGAATAATGTGTACAACAAATATATAAAAAGATGAAAGTATTCATAAGAAATTCCTAGAGAGGGACTGAGCCTGAAACTTTTTATTTTTCCAGAACTGGCACTAAATATCCACAGCCGAGACCGTTAAGGCTGATCGTGAATGACGGAGTGGAAACTCGTCGCTGAATTGTTTATATACCTGCAATTGTAACTTGCTTATTTCAATCGAATGCAGAATGCTAACGATGACATACTTCTTCGATAGTTAGGATAAATTATACAAGAGAGTAATGCCGAGATATCTTGGGATTTTTACCAAGATAATAAAGTACCTAAAATTGATAAGATTGGTTGTAATAATTTCTACAACGACAACAACATGGGCCAATCAGAAGTATCATGGGAACTTCATCGGTATCTGCTGCTGATTTTACCGTCAGCTTCCATACAAATGGTAATTTCTACTAACACTAAACATCGCCCAACCAGTAGTACCACAAAAACATAAATATCAGCTGCTGACATTAACCGTCAGCTAAAAAAAAAAAAAAAAATAAGAACTTACACATGTCGGGATGAATGAACAAGTCAATCTAAGAGCTAGCCCCCACCCGCCCCCTAAAAAAAGAAGAGGAATAACTCGAGAGAAATATATTCGAATGTAAATTTATTCCCCAGCGCCCAGTAAGCTTTGCCGCGTACAAATACCCACCCTTTAGCAGAATTCGAAAACGTGTATATCCTGCAGTGAGGACAAGAACACTGGCCTCGCTTTTGATCCTAGAATCTCTCTCTCTCTCTCTCTCTCTCTCTCTCTCTCTCTCTCTCTCTCTCTCTCTCTCTCTCTCTCTCTACTGCTGCTTCTTCTTCCTCTTCTTCCTCCTCTTCTTCTTCCCTGTCATTCATTCAGAGTTCAAAGAGAGAGTGGAGTGACGGCGGCACCCATTTGCCTTATTTCAGATTCCTGTGTAGGGAAGTACTCTCCTTTTTTTTCTGTACAAGGTTTCGAGGCCCTAAAGGTCGAATGGGTATATTGATACAGACGACCTGAATGTAGTTTTTATAAAAAAACTGTTTAGATTGTGTGCATATATAAATATATATATATATATATATATATATATATATATATATATATATATACACTTTATAAATATATATATATATATATATATATATATATATATATATACATATACATACATATATATATACTTATATTATACATATCTCTATATATATCTAATTATATATAATAAATCGAATTGACAGAAAACAGTTAAATCTTTTTTCAATCACATAATGGCAGACACACTCACAGAATCTCAACTCAAACCCCTGATGCAAAAAAGACCTTACAAAATATTTACGAACCTTCGCTTCGCTGATAAAATACCGATTATTGAATATAAACCATAAGGTCTTAAGGCAAAAAAAAATAAATTATAACCATCAAAGCCATTACAAAAGAAACTAATGAAGTGGAATTAATAGACTGACGAGCTTTCTAAAAGTCTCAACTTTCTTTGACGTAGCCAAGCCATCAAGAGTCAACACGGCCCCCACTAACAATACATCAAGTCTCTCCTGGGCATTATTTTTTCGGGAGAGAGAGAGAGAGAGAGAGAGAGAGAGAGAGAGAGAGAGAGAGAGAGAGAGAGAGAGAGAGAGAGAGAGAGAGAAAAGAGAGCTAAAAATACTAGGGACTAAAGTTAATATATATATATTATAAAATTTATATATATATACATATGCATATATACATATATATATATATATATACATATATATATATATATATATATATATATATATATATATATATATATGAGAGATATGAGAGAGAGAGAGAGAGAGAGAGAGAGAGAGAGAGAGAGAGAGAGAGCTGATAATCTCTATCCTAATGCGAATTAAACCTCCACATAGCATCAAGAGATAGACACAACAGAATTAACTTTCAAATCAATGCGATCCATAAATTTTTTTTAATGTTATATTTTCAGCACGTCAACAACTTCAGCCCCGAATTTCTGAAATCCTATGGAGGGTTAGGTGACGCGGAAAGACAATTAGAGAGGGGGGCTTCATTTATCACCCAAATCGGACAGGATGGGATGCGTGGCCGCTTAGGGAAGGATTCGATTATTCGTGTGTTCATTTTCTGTCCGTCCGCCGAAGGATTAAGGAGGAGTTCCAAATGAATTCTGAACTTTGATTGCAACATGAGAGAGAGAGAGAGAGAGAGAGAGAGAGAGAGAGAGAGAGAGAGAGAGAGAGAGAGAGAGAGGGAGGGATGGAATGTTTAGTACTGAAATGTTTAGGGACTAGGATTTACAAGTGTTCAAACGAGAGAGAGAGAGAGAGAGAGAGAGAGAGAGAGAGAGGGTGGGGGTTGTACTGAAATGTTTAGGGACTAGGATTTACAAGTGTTCTGAAATGTTTAAGGACTACGATTTTACGATTTACAAGTGTTCAAACGAGAGAGAGAGAGAGAGAGAGAGAGAGAGAGAGAGAGAGAGAGAGAGAGAGAGAGAGAGAGAGAGAGAGTGGTCTATATTTACCAGTGCAATAAAACGTACCCTTAGTTAAAAGAGAGAGAGAGAGAGAGAGAGAGAGAGAGAGAAAACCAAATCCAAATGTATTTATGACATTTCACAAGGTAAATCAGTTGAGAAATGTGTAGGTTATAGTGTATAGTATTCGTGGAACACAGGGTATGTAGTAATAAAAAAAAGCACAAAAAATCATCACCCACTTCCAGAAAACAGGAAATCAAAACCAGATTCCAGTTGATGGCAACAGAAAATAAAAACATTAAAAAGGAAAAGCAAAAAAAAAAAAAAAATAATCCCAAACAAAATCAACTTGCAAAATGAACACACGAAAAACTATCCCCTCCCCATCACCCCACCCCCAAGAAAAAACTCAAAATCTAAAACGAATGATTGCCCCAAAGAAGAGACAAGCAGGCCTGCCAGGAAAAGGTTTTTCAATCCGTTGCTTTTTCTAAAATCCGAAGCGAAATAAGAGAGAAGAAGAAGAAGAAGAAGAAGAAGAAGAAGAAGAAGAAGAAGAAGAAGAAGAAGAGAGCTCTGAGCGGGAGATGGTATGGAGGGAGGATGGGGAGGGGAGTGGGGAGGGGTTTGGAAAGGGGGGGGGGGTTATACACCACCTCCGACATATCAAACTGGAAAATTATTTGCTCGTTTTCTCCCAATTCACCAGAGGTGGTCAGCGTACCGGAGTCCGAGTGCCAATCTTTATTATGGCCGTTTGATGGACGACCCCCTTAATCCCTCCAACCTAATCCTTTCTGGACTTTTTTAAAAGGGATAAAAGTTATAAACTTCCAATCTCCTGAAAACAATGGGACGAGGAGATGATCTCTCATTAATTGGATTAAATTTGGCGTTCAATGAAATGCTTTTCAAATGAATGGTTAAGGTCAGTTCACACTATAACGGTTAAAAAATAATTAAAATAGAAAGTTAAAAAAAACGATAAGGAATGAATATTGGAAACTGTGTATGTATGTATTATATATATATATATATATATATATATATATATATATATATATATAAATATTTATATATAGATAAATATTTACAAATATATATATATATATATATATATATATATATATATATATATATTACATACTATATATATATAATATATATATATATATATATATATATATATATATATATATATATATATATATATATATATATATATATATATATATATATATATATATATATATATATATATATATATATATATATATATATATATATATATATATATATATATATATATATTAGACAAAAGGAAAACCAGTCAGTGATGACGATAAGCTACTCGGACGTAACCCAGCCTATTAAATCAACGATCCTGCTTTCATAAGCCTTTCAAGTTTTTCCCAAAAAATCCCGCTCACTCAAGGAAGGAGTAAAAAGTAAATTAATTTCCTTCTCAAAAGCCCCTCGTCAAAAATCTGGCTTTCTTGCGTATTAAAGTTGATCGCCTGGTGAAGACAATCTCATCCTTTTACATAATAGAGAGAGAGAGAGAGAGAGAGAGAGAGAGAGAGAGAGAGAGAGAGAGAGAGAGAATTTATGTAATTGGTCACAAGTCTGAATAGCCGGAGCTGGCCAGATTAGACGTTGTGGGCCAATCCTTCACTAATATCACTTTGCGTTCAAAGGTGTTGCTGTAAAGGTGTTATGTATATATATATATATATATATATATATATATATATATATATATATATATATATATATATATATATATATATATATATATATATATATATATATATATATAGTATACATATGTATATACATAAATATATGTATGTATTTGTATACATATATATATATATATATATATATATATATATATATATATATATATATATATATATATATATATATATATATATATATATATATATATATATATATATATTATATATAGTGTGTGTGTACATAAACAGAGTGACGGACAGACAGAGAAAGAGAGAGAAAGCGAATAATTTCCACTCGCTGTATTACAAAAAGCAAAACGTAGGCTAAGCCGAGGTCGGGGCCACTTTTTATTCCATTCACGGTAATCTCTGCTTTTTTCCAAATCGAACATCACGGTTCTTTCTCCCTCTGCCTTCCATTTCCATTTTTGTTTTCTCAATCACATTTTTCCAAAGGGCCCAGAATTCTTGCTTTTGGCCGGATGACACTCCATCTCTCTCTCTCTCTTTTCAAAATCACGAATTCAATCGGTGTTTTAGCGCGACTTGACTTTTATTGTGGGCGTTCTTAGTCTGTTTGTCTGTGAATGTCAATCGCTCATTTTTCTTCCTTCCTCGTCTCTCTCTCTCTCTCTCTCTCTCTCTCTCTCCCTCTCTCTCTCTCTCTCTCCTCTCTCTCTCTCTCTCTCTCTCTCTCTCTCTCTTTATATAAGATTATGTATGGAAGCGTGTTTGGATTAAGCAATAAGCTCACAGTGTTATTTCTTTCTTTACCATTCATCAACTACCACTCTGGCGCCCTCTCTCTCTCTCTCTCTCTCTCTCTCTCTCTCTCTCTCTCTCTCTCTCTCTCTCTCTCTTACGAACTATCTATAACTCCCTGCACTCTCTCTCTCTCTCTCTCTCTCTCTCTCTCTCAAAAGTAGCAGACCAAACAGAATTCTCTCATCTTTTCCAAATTCCTCTGTTAATAACTACGCATCTGAGCGCCTCACGCCCGTTTTAGAAGATCCGTTTTAGCAAATCCGTTTTAGCAGATCCGTTTTAGAAGATCCGTTTTACACGATAATATTTTCCTTTGATATTATTCACAGCCATAAAATGCAACTCTGTTGTCAATCCGAGCGAGGAATCGTCTAACTCTCACAAATTGAATTGAGTTCGACCGTTTAGCCGGACTTCAAACTCGTTCGTGCATTTGCATGAGTAAGCAAAAACACAAAAGTAATGTTTTGTTTATATATATATATATATATATATATATATATATATATATATATATATATATATATATATATATATATATATATATATTATATATATATATATGTATATATATATATATATATATATATATATATATATATATATATATATATATATATATATATATATATATATATATATATATATATATATATATATATATATATTATGATTATGTATATATATATATTTATGTATAAATATATATATAAAATATACATATATATTATAAATATACATATATTATATATATATATATATATATATATACATATATATATACATACATACTACATAAATATATATATATATATAATATATATATATGTATATGTAAGTATTTTATATATATTTATATATAAATATATATAAATAATCACCAAGCATACAGACTACGCAATGTAGCTGGCTTACATTAAACCGGTCTATGCCAGCACAGGCTTTTGCTTCAGGGCAGCCCACAAACATGGCCAAGTGCAGAAAAGTATAAAACGCCTTGTGTGTAACTCTGGGCTCTCCCAAACCAGAAAAATCAAGCCACATAAACACGAGTCCGTGTTTATATTCCCCTTCTTCTTGTTCCACTGTTGGACTCGACGCATCTTTGGGGCGATGCAAATGCAATTTATATTCTGACATCAAATTCTCCAAGGAGGTAAAATTTCTCGAAGTTGTTCAGAAGGCTAAAGTGAACGGTTTTTTCCAGCTTTCTCTCTCTCTCTCTCTCTCTCTCTCTCTCTCTCTCTCTCTCTCTCTCTCTCTCTCTGCGTATTGCCGTAGTTGTTGTGTTGTCAATTTCAAACATATATATACATACATTACATGCATATTATGTGTATCCTTCCATCACCACAGCTGTTGTAACCACAGTTTGCGCAGTTAAAATCTCTCTCTCTCTCTCTCTCTCTCTCTCTCTCTCTCTCTCTCTCTCTCTCTCTCTCTCTCTCCACTTTCTGCTTAAACCCAGTCTCATTCCTTATACTCTCTTGTTTCTTTCTCTACCTTTCATCAACACCCACCGTCTCTCTCTGTCTCTCTGTCTCTCTCTCTCTCTCTCTCTCTCTCTCTCTCTCTCTCTCTCTCTCTCTCTCTCTGAGTATTGCCGGAGTTGTTGTGCTGTCAGTTTCATACATACCTATAGGCACATGCATATTATATACATCCATCATGATCGTAGTTGTTATAACCACAGTTTGTAGATACATATCAGTCAGTCCCATCAACACCCCTCTCTCTCTCTCTCTCTCTCTCTCTCTCTCTCTCTCTCTCTCTCTCTCTCTCTCTCTCTCTCTCTCTCTGTGGTCGTATCCGCACAAATCCTCAAACGAGCGTTTTTGCCTTCAAAACACATAGGGTATTCTCACTTCACTACTTTTTGTTTACATATTTTCGTAGAGGGGTAAAAGACGAAGGAGTTCAGGGCTCTGAATTGATGTTGCAAGTCCTCTGCTTTACTTGAAAAAAAAAAAATCGGCAAAAACCAGTATTTTACTTTAATCGCTATAAAAATTAGTACTTCCCTAACTCTGATTAAAAATCAATATAGCTGGATCCTCGGACCGTACTGACCATCCTGTTTCTTTCCCCTGTTTATCGGAGTGTCTATCTCTGTCTGTCTGTCTCTGTCTATTTCTTTCTGTGCGCACACATACGCACAAATACATAGAAACACATTCACACATAAATGCACATGTATTTATGTTGTGTGTGTCATATATACATATAGTATATATATATATATATATTATATATAATTTATATAAAATATATATATAATATATATAGATATATAGATATATAATAGATATATATATCTATCTATCTATATCTATATATATATATCTATATATATATATATATATATATATATATATATATATATATATATATATATATATATATATATATATATATCTATATCTATCTATCTATCTATATATTAATGATCTGTACTTCGTCCGCGGCATAACTCAAACCACTGTCTCTTTTCGAAACAATGTTAGACTTACATGTATGTATATTCAAACACACGTGGACGTAAGTACGTCACGAACAAAGCGACATCTCGTAGACATCAAAAACAATGCCAGCGAGAAAAATAAACCTTTATACGGGTTAAGGACAGGATAAAAAAAAAACACCTTTTTAAGGAAAAAATAGCTACGGGGAAGCGGTTGGAGAGCTATCGCTCCATTAGATAAAGAGATATTGGAAATTTTGCTGAATGGGCATTTATTTTTTTTTTTTATCTGCCAGGAGATGAAAATATTTTTAAAGGTCTCGAGTTATCGACAGCGGTGAGAAATTATAAGGGTGACGTTCCGTCATTTAGAGAAGGAAATTAAGCCTTATGGTATGTGATAACAGGAGCGATTGTAGCGTAACTTCAAAATATGCTATAATAAAATATATTATTTTTTTAGTTTGCGATGCGTTCCTACTGCTTTGAAATATCGTATTTTCAAATTGGGAGAAAAATTACTCTGTAGTTATTTCTTTAAAATCGATTGATAAATATCAATTAATTCCTTCTGACGATGAACCATCGTTTGAAGCACATGTATTACAAACACAGTTTATACATGCCTTCATATGTTTGCATATGGATACACATACACATTTATATATATATATATATATATATATATATATATATATATATATATATATATACATACATATATATAATGTATATATATATATGTATATATATATATATATATATATATATATATATATATATATGTATATATATACTATAATATATATATGTGTATACATATATATATATATATATATATATATATATATATATATATATATATATATATATATATATATATATATATATATATATATCAAAACAAAAGACATATGGCATACTGTACATTATCAAAATTTACAACTGAAAAACACACTACGAATGCTTTCACGAGTAACAGAAAAACATTGAAAAATACTTCAATAACACAAGAAGTAAGCAGTAGTAAAAAGATAACAAAATAAAGAGAAAAAACCAAACATACAAAAGATAAAGAGAAATCTGTTCCCCATCGACCCAAAATATTCTATTTATGGAAAAGGGCAGAGCCTCGGTTTTATCGCCCTGTCCCTCGTGGCCAGGGAGAGAAATAAAATCAAAATGTTCTTATATATCTAATCAACGGGAGCTAAATCAAGAGAGAATTGTGAGAGCATTCTGCTGGATCCCCAAACTTGTGAGAGGTGGGGGAGTGAATCTTTTCGTTTCTCTTAACCACGTCCTTTCTTCTCTGTAAACACACACACACACATGGATGTATAGGTTTACACACATGGATGTATAGGTTTATATATATATATATATATATATATATATATATATATATATATATATATATATATATATATATATGATTATGAATATATATTTGTGTATATATACATATACACTATATATATTTTATATATATATATACACACACATATATATAATTAATTTTCATTTAATCGTTTCACCAATGACGGGGTAACTTCGGAACAGACACAACACAACGGTCGCTACCTCAGCCATACATTGTCTACTGAATCTTGGATCAACCCTGTATGCCCAAGACTTCAACAGATTCAGCAACACTTCGATCCATCCTACTCACCGCACTATTTACCTCTATATATCTTACACTCACTCTTTGTCTTCTTGGATGTTAAGACCCTTAATTCCAGCGCCAGTTTCATATCCATTCGTCAATTTCAAAGTCTACATCTCCTAGTCCTCCTTGATATTTTTTTAATCATATACATTTTTCATCGAACTATCTCTCACCCTTCCTTCCACATGACCGAACCTTCTCAAAACCCACTAATCAATCCTTTCGCTTTCGGTACCCTTTCACAACTGCATACCTCCGTGCACCTCGCCCTATCAAGTCATCCTGCAACGCACATACCACACAAACAGTTAGTCTCAACAACTTCAACCATTTTATTCTTTCCTGAGGATTCATCACTCACATGTCACTTCCGAAAATGAGATTTCAGAGTCGTCAGCTTCGGTTTGTATAGATATTCTAAGTCTCTTCCCAGCCTTTTGCAAACACCCTGCTACCTTTCTTGCCTCACATATTTTGTGACTCGCCCGTACTATAGCCTTGACTTCAATACCAAAATGAATATCACCTATATTCACCTAACTATTTTTCCCTTGAAAGGGGTGACTTTAGGTGGCGACAACCCTCAGGTTGCAAGCCCCATGCACTCACAGATCTAACCTGAGTACAATACAATATAGTCTACAGACCACCGGTTACACAATTCAAGGATTTGGTCAAAAGGGGAACAACAGATTTTTCTGTTAAGGGGATCTAAGAATATTTCCCGGTATAATCGAATTCAGATCTCTGCCTGGTGGGAAAAGGTTGCTAAACATAAATAAGGTACAATCAGTTAAAATGGGAGCTGTTGCCGAGTGTTGCTATGCTCGACTCACGTACGATAGATCCGTGGAACGCTTTCAGTCCACCCAGCTGTGAATGGGTACGAGCGTGTGCTGGTCTCATGAATAATTAGTGTAGCCTAAAGTTGGGCTAAGAACTCGGATGAATGAATAATTTTAGCTCTATTCACTCCAAAAGGGAAACTATATCATCTATATCATATATATATATGTATATATCTATATATATATATATATATATATATATATATATATCAACATATATATATATATATATATATATATATATATATATATATATATATTATATATAATATATATATTTATATGTATAAATTATTTATATATATAAAGGAATATGCCTGCTAGTAAAGGACCATGTGTCGAAAGGCCTAACAACAACTCCGTTGTTTCACTTTTCCTTGGTATTTGCCTTTATTTATACATTCGTCACGTCCCATATATTCGTAAATCTATTATATATACACACATATATATATATATATATATATATATATATATATATATATATATATATATATATGTGTGTGTGTGTGTGTGTGTGTGTGTGTGTGTGTGTGTGTGTGTGTGTGTGGACAACTCATGATTGTAGCTAGGCTCACGACCATTTTGATAGGTGAATAAATGTTAATAGAATTTACACAGAAACACTCATACACACACACACAAACACACATATATATATGTGTGTCTGCAAGTGTGTCCATGTGTATCAATTTTAATATCATTTATTCAGCTATCAAATTGGGCGCGAACCAGGCACTACGATCATGAGTACCCCCTGATTTCGGGGATTTCCCGAGGTCGCCCTCCCTAAAAGCTCGTCGTAAACTATCAAGTTTCAATCTTGGAAGTAAACGGAGGCTATTTCATCCCGGTCCTCCTGCGTTTGATCACGAGGAGCAGATTATGAAGCCGGAGAGTAAATATATCCACTCCAAGATCTCTCTCTCTCTCTCTCTCTCTCTCTCTCTCTCTCTCTCTCTCTCTCTCTCTCTCTCTCTCTCTCCCCGTTATTGTACCTCATCCGGAAAGGCGAAATTGCCACTCCTGGGCTAGAGTGGTTGGCACTGCTTGATTTATGATTTATTATTATTAATTATTATTATTATTATTATTATTATTATTATTATATATTACACATATAATATATATATATATATATTACTATTATTATTACAGTAGTTGTTGTTATACAAAATATGCAAGCATTCGAATACAGCCTATCTAAAATGTCCTTCAAGGCAAGAATTTGAAAAATGGGGTTTAAAAAAATATGGTCATGCCAACTGAAATATATCTGTTTTCAAAATAATTCACAGAAATATTTATCTTGCCTTATATACACAGAGCTTCTCTTACTTGAAGAGAAGGAGAAACTAACCACCACTTTCTGACACTGCCTGATAGTAAATTCTTTAATTCGTTAAACTAATGTCACAATGGTCACCGGTATTTTTATAATATTTGTAGCTCAAATAATTTATCCTTATCAAAAATGTTCATTTTCTCTGATAAGACGTTTAGCACATTCACAAACTCCTATATATACTACCACCTCTGAGAAATGAGAACGAAAGTAATTAAGAACCACTGATATCACTACAGCATTTGTTTCATCACGATGGATAAGTTCAGAGTCAGGGAAAACAAGAGGAGGAAGAAAATTCTATATTCAACAGTCACTTTTCAGAATAGATTCCACATAATTTCAGAGTGATACGTCAACGTCACATCCTCTGCAGTTTTCAGAGAGCTTTCTATTGACGATTAATTTTATAAAACATACCTTACGCTTCGAATCACCAAAGATCTGCTACCAGGCACGGTAGATATAAAATCATAAACTCATTTAATATATATATATATATATATATTTATATATATATATATATATATATATATGTATGTATATATATATATATATATATATATATATATATATATATATATATATGTATATATATATATATATATATATATATATATATATATATATATATATATAATAAATTTACGTATCTATATATAAAATATATACAGTAAACAGACAGATATATATACTGTGTGTGTATATATATATATATATATATATATATATATATATATATATATATATATATATATATATATATATATATATATGTATAGAGAGAGAGAGAGAGAGAGAGAGAGAGAGAGAGAGAGAGAGAGAGAGAGAGAGAGAGAGAAACCAGGCCAAGCTGCCAGATAGTGACAGCAATAAAAATGTTCATGGCAACAGATATATAGCTGCATAACTGCCTCACAGCCAACATATTGAAAAAATGGATACAAATGTTCATGTACGTATGTATGTATATATATATGTATATGTATATATATATATATATATATATATATATATATATATATATATATATATATATATATATATATATATTATTATATATATCCACACATACATCAAATAATAATCGCATACACTGAACCTTCAAGACAGATTCACAGGAACATAAAAAAAAAAACACGTCACAAACTAAAATATGAAAACCAAATAAAAAAAAAAAGACAACCACAGCATAATCAAAACCTCGATACCTCGACGAAAAAAAAAAGAAAAAAAAAAAAAAAAGACGTGCCAAGAAAAGAGAATATAATCCCCACTTCTCCCGGTGACTTCCGGGGTGTCTCAAATCACCTAAGTATATTCCCAGGTGACAGGTGAGTGAAAGGCGCGCGCGCGAAAACAAAAAACCGTCAAAGCAGAAACTGGCGTTTGGAGTCGGGGAATGACAGACCACAATAACTTTGGTTGGGTGAAAGGGGGAAAGGGAGCAGGGGGAGAGAGAGAGAGAGAGAGAGAGAGAGAGAGAGAGAGAGAGAGAGAGAGAGAGAGAGGTGCAGGGTGAATTGACTGTTTGATTGTTTAACAGAACTGACTGTTTGTTTCTATAATAGAGTACCCGGCAAAAGACTAAAATTATCATTAGTGTGTTTATGCGTGATCGTTAGCCTATCTGAGTCGAATTGTTTATGAAGTTTTGCATATACCAGCCATTAGAGAAATATATTACGAAAACTTATTCTCTACACCAAATACATATATACGTACATACTCGTAAATAAATACATACACAGATATACATATGTACAGTGTATATATATATATCTGTGTGTGTGTATATATTGACCTATTTCCACACATTTTTAAAAACATCCCTACAAGCCACGAATCTGATAGAGAAACAAATGAAGTGGTTCCTGCTAACTGGGGTAATTCGAAACCTATGCCAGTAAAAGAACGAGCTGCAGGGGCGTGGGTTCACCCGGAAGGGAGGAGAGAGAGAGAGAGAGAGAGAGAGAGAGAGAGAGAGAGAGAGAGAGAGAGAGAGAGAGAGAGTCATCAACGCCACCTTAATTCCTTAACGTTAAATTGCCTCGGCGCAAACAATAGGTTCCTCACGAAACGCATCGAGCCCAACAAGAAAAAGTAGCTAATCTATACTTCCCCATAAAGGTCCTCATCCTCCGACGGGGGGGGGAATAATGCCGCCCCTCCGAAGGGCAGAAGAGTGAAAGGACCTCAAGAGGAACAAGCCCTGATAGTCTACTATGGACGACTATTTATTCCTCATAGGAAAACTACACGATTTCTCACTCTTCTACTTAAAGCCAGGGCCCTCGCTCGGGATCCTTTCAGAGCCTCCATTATTTTTTTTTTTTCTTCCACCCCTCCCACGGCTGCGAAAGATATGGAGCCGTTCGCCTCTCTATTGTTAACCGGCGCTATAAATTTATTTATGCCCGCGTCGTTGGAATGTGGGGTCCTGGTGTTCATATATATATATATATATATATATATATATATATATATATATATATATATATATATATATATATATATATATATATATATATATATATATATATATATATATATATATAATTTTCTCAGTTATCCGCTAAAATTTGGCCACACCATCATTCCCCAGATAATTACCAGCTCTTAAATAACCATCGAGAAACGAAGGACCCTATGTCATTTTTATTCAAAGCTTCTCCCAGTTATAAAGGAAAGGGAATTTCCTCTACTCGCTAAATATTTCCATTATAAAGCGATGGAGATAAGAAATGCCTACGAGTCTCTTAGACCCAAAATAAAATAAAAATCTTAGCTTTTTTTTTTTAGTTCCATTTCCAGGATGATAATTGGATCTGAGAAAGGGCACCTAGTAATTTTTTTTTTTTTTTTTTTGCATTTTCATTCAAGTATAGGTTTCTAATTATTAATTCAATCCTTAGTCAGGGGTGTATTTTTTCTTTTCGGTGGAAAATTTCAATTGTACCTGAATTTTTAAGACATCGATTCCTAGCCCTTTAAATCAGTTATATACAGGATGTCAGTTTTTCAGTTAAGAATACAATGGACACTAACGTTGCCTATATGACGTTGCGAGACGTTGCTGCCACTTTAAAGTTCGGACACTGGGCGTTTCGTCCACAAACCAAAGCGCAGTTTGACCACAGTTAATTCGACTGTATTAATTTACAATATAGTTTTATGTAACGTCATAATTCATCTACTACAGAGTAGTTATTTTTCACAATTGCAGAGGTCTAATTTAGGACTGAAAAATGACCTGAAAATAAGTATTTTCCGTTTCTGTTAGATGCAACAGGTAGCTTGCATAATTTTTGCATACATTAATACAGTATCCTAGTGAATAATTAAAATATGACAATAAACAATGCTACATGTGTATAGCAACGACGATACCGCGTCCAAATACAAAACCTCCGCATTGCTCTAGACAGGTGCTTACAAGCCAAGGAAACAGCGTCTTCAATCGAATGACTTTCATCAGAATAATGGATATTCTGTCTTTGTATTTTGCGCTAACTGATCTGTACATCGTAGGGTTTTTCATGTAGTATTTATTATCTTTACAGTAATTCTGTTTGCTCGGCGAAAGTATGCAAAAGCTTTGAGACCGTTTAAGTAAATGCATATCATTGCAACAATTTAATATAATCGTCCAGAATACTAAAAAATACTTAAACCTTTACTTGTTCAATATTTTTTTCATAAAAAAATCATATATCTATAACTATAAAAACGGGTGCTTTCCCCTTGTATTCCAAAATACCATTAAAGCTTCAATATAAAATTGTGTGCATTACACACGATTTTTAAAAAATGCAAAAATGTATGAAAATTTAAATATCAAAAGGAGTTAACAGATTAATAGGACAATTCAACGATTGTCAGGGCACAGATGAACTGCTTTTAAGGTGCAAAATTCTCTTATATAATAGCCGTTGGACTGCCTTAATGAACCGCTGACCTCTTTTTTTTTTTTTTGCAACATATGTTGTATGTGAAAAAAACTTTCAGAACCTCCCGGATACACACACATATTTTAACCGCCACCTGACGTACGACTTAGTGTTCTGTTCACAAAATATTTTAATTGTAAAATTTTATGACATCTGAAAAGGCTATCATTTAAATGATACATTGCCTACATGTCTATTAAGTTACAAATATCTAATAACCATTCCTAATACGAAACCGATAAATAGTTATCAGAAACGCTCTCTTCAAACGCTGATAGCAAATCAATGGTCAAATGTTTAACCTTCGTCGATATGACCCCTTTAATAGTTGAACTGCCAGTGTGGGCGACAAAATGATACGATGACAAAGTCCGAATAACATCGATATACATAAGCATGACTTTTCTTTTTTTACGGCACATATTACTTTTAACTAAGTTAAAGAAAAGCATCCACTTATGTAAACGGGAAAAATGGTTTTCCTCACTAAAATTAAGGTCTGCATAAATAACAATCGATTTACTGCGGCAGCTGACATGGTTACGAAAATATCCTATGAATAACACACACAAGCACACAATCATACATATAAACATATGTATATATATATATGTATATATATATATATATATATATATATATATATATTATAATATATAAATATATATATATATATATATATATATATATATATATATATATATATATATATATATATATATATATATATATATATATGTGTATATATATATATAATATACATGTATATGTGTGTGTATGTACGTGTGTTCCACACACGAATACATTATTGGGTTTAAATTTTTAATGAATAGTTCAATTACAATAACAAGCATGAACAATATTCAATCGTGTTGACTTACTGAATACTGTTTCCTGTTCTCGTGCGTTTTTTTTTTCTGGTCCCTTACAATAAACAAGAAAACCGATGGATGAATAACACTATATACCTTCTGTGGAGTTGCCTCGTCTCTGCTAGTTGAACATATAGTTTTTTTTTTTTTTAACAATGTAGACCAAATAAAATAAATTTTTTGTACTTCCTTTTTTCATTAGTTCATGAAGAGTCACTTTCCTTTCGATTATCAAATCAACTTTCAAAATCAACTTTCAAGTTTATATTTCGATGTTCCTTTTAGTCGTTTTCTGTTCTTCTTGAAAACTTTAACTGTAACGATGTTGCTGTTTTGACATGTCTTGAATTCCTGTTTTAATATTTCCAAGTTCATCAACCTTCAATTATCAAACACCGTCCTTATGCTATCTTCGTATTTCAACATTGGCTCCATCGTATAAATTCATCTGTGCGTAACCCCTTTCATTCCTTTAGCTATATCTCTGTTCATTTTCTCTTTCTTCCATCTTACTTTCCATCCTCTCCTAACAATTGTTTCAGCACTATTTTCAGCGCTGACAGACTTCACAGGTCCCAGCAAATGGCCTTTGGCCTACATTTTACATTCCAATTCCGCTTCCTAAATTCATCTGTGACCTTAACAGCATTTCCTCTTGACGTGGTGCGTATCTCGAGCAGACTTGAGTATTTCACTTACAGCAGATACTGTTGACCGGCTCATGAATATAATTTCTCTGCCAGGTTTCTGTCAGCAACATCTGACTAATGTTTCAACATCTTTTGTTCCCCTCTGACGTAACCATTCCACCAACTCCCTGGCTTTCCTGATATCTAATGTCTGCATCTGGTCTTCCAGTCTTCCAATCACGAAGGTTTTGCTCCACAAAGTTCTATGAATGCCAGGCAAAATGCGATGTTTTCTTATGCGGTATACATGTTTATTCACTTCACTCACAAAAACTTGTTAAAATAAACACCCGCTCGCTTTGAAGTGTTGTTACTGAAATGAAACTTGAACTGAACTTCATACCACCGCGTAGCACCCCTGAAGAAGCTGCTGTACTGAACGAATACCTGAACAGGTCGTTCCACCGTTTCCAATCACGCAAGAGAATTTGACAGGACCTAACACACACTCCCTTGGGCTATTCCTCTCCCTACTGTTTCATAACATGAATATGAATTTCCATTCTTTACACAATATTCCGTCATGATAGTAACCTTTCAAATACCTAAGTATTTCATCAACAACTCAAATGGATCGTACATCATTTAGAAGCAGTTCATGCACAGCTTTATCAAAAGCCGTAATAATAACAAGTAAAACCAGGTTACAGAACTTGCAGTTATCCATAATTCGTAATAGATCATTTACGAAGGAATATACAACAGTCCCAATAAAACATTTTTTTATATACTGACTGACTATCCGGTAGACCTTTAACCAATTCAAGTGAATAACTAATTGGCCAAGTATCATGGGCATGAACGGTAGATTCCAAACATGTCCGTATGAATTTGAACTCTGATAATACAGAATACCTTTCTAAACTGGTTTAGCAATGGCCATTTTTCTCAAAAACAGGAAACTTGCTCTCAGAAATTCCAGGCATCTTTGTTGGGGTAATATTATTTGCACAGGCACATTTTTCTTTGCCTTTCTAACAAGTCTTATTTTTGGTCTGTTTTCCGGTCTATTATTTGCAGCATCTTCTGTTATGTATCTATTTGCTGCATCATTTCCACTATTTCCATCAGCAAAATTATCAGCAATGCTGTGATCTCAGGCAGACCTCGAATCAATAATTGGAATATCCGTAAGCGACTTCATCTGAAGCCTGTGAAGACCTTATTCCCTAAAATTTCTTTCCCTTGATCAGCATAAGTCATCTTCTCTGCATTAGTAGCAGTGATTTTCCTCATATCAACTTCCAATGATTCAATCTCCGCGATACTTTCAATTCCCGAGTCACTTTCCAATGATCCAATCTCCTTCGTAAGATTATCAATCTTTAGGTCAACGTCCCAGCGAAACTTCGCTGAGTCATCATATGCCTCTTCCCGCATACTTTCAATCCTAGGTACCTCGCTCAGTTTTTTTTTTTTTTTTTTTTTTTGCCTCACAGCTCAACTTCCTACTTCAGCACAGATATTGCATTCTGTATTTTCTTATATACGTCCACAATACAACACCCTCTGTCAGAACAACTGGGATAGAACCACCTCAGTACCTTAATATTGTCATGACTGATACCGTCTATAAAAAAGTATTTTGCATCCTACCCACTTTTTATCTTATACCAGCTACAAGTGGGACATTTTAACGTTCCATTTTCACTACCCATGATGCAGTTTCATAGATCTACGCTTTTTTCCATGAATAACTTCATTAGTTTCCAAAGGAAAAGAGAACGATCGTTTCACTTTGCTTAAAATGCGAGAGCACTCGGCAAGCACATCAGCTTTCTATCACCGATCACTTCAAGTTTCAGTAATGCGTCGTTTTGCAAGCCATGGGTTTTAACCCTACTCTCAACCCTCATCTTTTAGGGTTGGAACAAGGCATAAAATGACCCGCTCTCCCACCCCACACCCACATATTCCCTTATCCTGCCCATATGCAAGAAAATGACCCATCTAAACGGGAAAGACTCGAACTAACGCCTTTGTATATAGGAATGGAATGGAATATAGAGTTTAGGCCAAAGGCCAAGCCCTGGGACCTATGAGGTCATTCAGCGCTGAAACGGAAAGTGACAGTTAAAAGGTTTGAAAGGTGTAACAGGAGGAAAACCTCGCAGCTGCACTATGAATCAATTGTTAGGAGAGGGTGAACAGCAAGATGGAAGATGGATTATAAGAATGGAGGTACAGTAAAAGGAATGAAAGGGGTCTTTGTATGTAGGAATTCACCAAGCTAGCGACTTACCAACGGGAGGTGCATTATCTCTCTATCAAGTATAATATTTATATGTAATATTTGAATATAACAAAACATACTCTTTATCACTAATCTACAGAAGCTCTTATTGCCTTCGCCAGCAAAATGAGGGGGAAATTCAGAACTCTCCCTATCCTGGTTGCCTCTCTGTGTATATGTCTGTCAGCCTATCAACGACACATCTCATAAAGTTGCTAAGTATTTCTGAAGAGTCTGGGGGATAAAGATGAAGTGCTTGTATAATCAAACGAATTAGTATCTGGTTACCAATATGGGTTAAGAATTTTTTTTTATTTTAATTTTGTTTATTTCAACTGGTAAAATTTTTTATCTTAATTTTATTTCAACGGGTAAAATTTTTAATCTTAATTTTTGTTTATTTCAACTGGCAAATGGTTTTATTTTAATTTTGTTTGTTTCAACTAGTAAAACTTTTCAATCTTAATTTTGTTTATTTCAACTGGCAAATGTTTTTATTTTAATTTTGTTTGTTTCAACTAGTAAAACTTTTAATCTTAATTTTGTTTATTTCAACTGGTAAATGTTTTTATTTCAATTTTGTTTATTTCAACTGATACAATCTTTATTTTAATTTTGTTTATTTCATCAGGTAAAAACATTAATAAGAAATCTAAACACTAAGCTTCAAAAGTTTCCCGACGAAGTCGCTTCTGCACCGTTGCTTTGAGTTCAAAGTTAACATGTAACAGATCGTTCAAAGCATTCATTGATTTTCACACTTCTCTCTCCTCGAAATATTTTGACGGAGGAGCGATAAGGCACGTGGACGCTCTGTTTTATAACTTACTTATTAAAATCTGTATTTATAGTCCTAAAAGGTCTCTAATCGTTCTTCTTAATATTTTTGTTTGTTACGTGTTCTCTGTACAAACAATGTATGAATTTTGTAGTCTGGGATTTTTACAAATTATTTAATATATATTTCAAATAAAGTATATTCTTTAATGATTTGTGAACGCTGGTGAAGAATGGCTTACAACGTGTTTTTAATATAAAAATTTATCAAATGTAAATTGTTCTTTGTAAGATTCAGTACGTTTATCTTTATATAAATTCCGGAGGAGAAAAAATTATTTTCACTCATTTTATATAAAAAAAAATTTATAACTCATTCCTCATTAAAGCTTTTCTATCATTTTTCTATACAAAACTCCTACACAATCCTCTTTACTTGTCTCGAAAGATTTGAAGATTTTTGATTTTTCAAGTCCAAAATGTTGCACGTTTTTCTGCAATTTTCTTACAAGCATCATAGCATTTCAATGTTTTTTTTTTAGATCGAAAAATGTTCCAAGCATTTCTTCTGGTCATTTTCCTGAAGAGATTTGCAACATTTGTTCTTTAGCATAAGGGAAATCATTATGAGCATTTCTTCGCATACTCTACCTTTAAAGCAATATTTGTATCCTTATGCATTACTTCAACATTTTTCAGAAAAGATTAAAGCATTCACACCCCTTCCGTACCTAAAAAAAAAAAAAAATATTGTGTAGCAATTGTACAAACATTTCCCCGTGCAAATCTCTTTCCATAACAGACTTTAGACATTTGTATCCCTTTTTACATTCAAAAGACCGTTATGATGAGAAAGGGGAGAGGCAATGGTAGCAAGATTACAGCCGACAGCTGGAAACATTGCCCATAAAAGTGAAAGGACAAAAATTTCCATATCCTTTCTTCATTCCCGAGGCAGAGAACGCAAGAAAGAATCTGAAGCTGACGTGACGGCATGAGATCGCTATCAGTACAGAGGTCTCCCCGGAAAATACAAATATACATGTGAACGTCTCACACGAGAAAATTTAACTGTGTGTATATATGTATATGCATATATGTGTGTGTATGTCTGTATGTATGTATGTAATATGAATATGTATGTGTGTATGTATATATATATATATATATATATATATATATATATATATATATATATATATATATAGTATATATATATTTGTGTGTATATGCATATATATATATATATATATATATATATATATATATATATATATATATATATATATATATATATAAAGTGGCCAATTTTATGGCCATTTTTCATCATAATTTTTCAGTAAAATTTCTTTTCTGAAAGAATCTCTAAGGCGAGACTAAACGTCCTGCATCTTCTCAAGTGAACTCTAGAAATATATAAATATTCAACTTTACTGCAAGAGTGCTTCCTCTTTAAAAAAATATATGAGAGCTTGGGAAACACCGAGGAAGGAACTGAATTCTTGTTTTTTTTTCTCTCACTCTCTCACTACCTGTAGAAAAATGCATTACTTCATAAAAGATTAAAGTGAAGAACCTTTAAAACAAAAGACAGTTTATTGAATTATTTTAAAATTTTTGATGCAGCAACTATTTCGTATTTTCCCCTCTCTTTCTACGTTCCGTTTTTTGGGGATTATCCCTACTTTAGTCTCAGTTTTCTTCCTGCGATCATACACTGGACTTCTCTTCCAGCTTCTGTGTTCCCTTCATTCTTAAAGTATCTATCATATATAATTCAACTGCAGCTTCATCGACTTCCGTATTTCAAACATTTATTTTTTGGGGGGTGAGGGTTCTCCATTGTTCTTCCCTTGATGAGTAAAAAATGTATTATCTCATGTAAAGAACGTCAAAATCTTTTGGGTCTCAGATAATGGAAGACTGATTAGGGCTATGTTTTGTCTCAATTTTTTGACATTGCAGATATTCTCTCTCTCTCTCTCTCTCTCTCTCTCTCTCTCTCTCTCTCTCTCTCTCTCTCTCTCTCTCTCTCCGATGATATATATTATCTTACATTACATTACATATATATATATATATATATATATATATATATATATATATATATATATATATATATATAGATATATTCTGTATATATTAGAGATACAGATAAATAAATAGATATATTATAGAGAGAGAGAGAGAGAGAGATTATAGAGAGAGAGAGAGAGAGAGAGAGAGAGAGAGCCAGTAGACTTATCTTTTATTTGGGATTTTCAGTTGTTTCTGGACCCGTAGATCTGCTAAAAACGAATTTGGTTATAATTTGAAGACAGAGAATAATATACATCACTATATTACTACAAGTTTCTTCATCCTTAAATATAATAATAATAATAATAATAATAATAATAATAATAATAATAATAATAATAATAATAATAATAATAATAATAATAATAGCAAAGGCTTTTAGTTCGAGACAAATTCCAATAAGTTCGAGAACTTTAAAAAAAAAAAGTCATCTCTAATACAGAACGGCGCATATTAATCTGCTTCCGGAAGACGTAGAAAAGAGAACTCGAACTCCGGCATTCTCAGACTTCCGGTTCGTCAAGAAAGAGTATTACGGAGACCAGAAGGAAACTTGTGCAGGATCTGCATTGCTTAGGGTTTCACCCAGAGACCCTTTCGGATAGGCGGTTGAGAACCTTCCCTAATAACCCAGGGGACAGAGTTGAAGGGAGACAAGAGAAAACCCAAAAGATTCTCTGAGAGGAAGAATAGAATAGAATATAGAATTTAGGCCAGAGGACAAGCGCTGGGACCTATGAGGTTATTCAGTGATGAAAAGGAAATTGACAGTAAATAGGTTTGAAAGGTGTAACAGGAGGGAAACCTCGCTATTGCACTATGAAGCAATATTGTTAGGAGAGGGGGAAAAGTAAGATGGAAGAAAGAGATTATGAACGGAGGTACAGTAATAGGAATGGAAAAGGTTGAAGCTAGGGGCAGAAGGAACGCTGCAAAAAAACCTCAAGCAATGCCTACAATGCACCGCATGAGGTGTACTGACAGCACTACCCCCTTATGTGGTCTGATCTCTGGGAGGAAAACCCGGATGGCTTGCCTAAAGATGAACCATCAGCATATGAACGAGGACATCCAGAGAAGGATATTTACATTGCGGTCAGCTGATGGCGGGAGGCAAAGGGGTTCGGGCGATTGAAGGAAATCCTAAAAGTCAAGGGGATTTGGAATTAGACGGAGTTTTAAGGAAATTGATTTTGGGGGAAGTAAGCCTTAAGGGAAGGGTGTTTTGAAATTGAACGAAGATTTGAGGAAATGTGTACAGGGGGCTGAACAAATTCTTCAGGCAATGGGTTCTGGGACTGAGGAGAAGACTCGAGGCAAAGGGTTTCGAGACTGAAGGAAGTCTTAGGGAATAGTATTCTAGGATGGAAGAAAGTTTTAAGACGATGGGCTTTAAATAGAAGGAAGTCTTAAGGTAACAGGATTTGGAATTGAAGTATTTTGGGGATGAAAGCCTCAATGCGAGGGTATTTTGGAATGAAGGGAAGTTTAATGGACTTAAAAAGTCTTAGGGCAAAGGGGTTTGGGATTGAATGAAGTCCTGAGGAAAGGGTTTTAGGACTAAAGAAAATGTTAAAGCTAGGTATGTTGAGGATGGAACATGTTTTAGGCTTAAAGGATTAAAGGAAGTCTTATGGAACGGAGCTTTGGAGACTGAAGGATATGGTCTACAGAAAGAACAATAGCAACAAAAACAACTTGTGCAGAGTACATGCTTATGAACAATGACTATAAAGGGATGTTTAGTGTTGTCCGCTGAAAACTGAAAACAAAGGTTTATGAGGACTTTTAGGAGTCCGACCAGAAATTCCTCGAGATAAAACAATTGGGAGAATAAGAACAACAAAAACAACAACTATTATGGCAAAGTTTAATCCAGAGAAACAAAAGGAAAGGATTAATGGTGACAAAGTCTGACATGAAGACAGTGAAAAAGAATAATTTGTCATATCTAAAAGTCCTGAAGAAAGTCTTTAAATGATATCAATAACAAACAAAAAATCAACATAAACAGCAAGGACGACAAAAACAACAAAAAACACCGTGGATATGACAGTCCTATGACCAGGAAAGTAAACTTTCAAAGTTCGTGGGATATTATGAGTCTGACCTATAACTTATGTTCGTAACTTTTGAAGTAGATAAACTTGGGGGAGAGATGCCAGGAAATTACTGAAACTTACAAAGATATATAGTAAATATTTCACTTCTAAATTCGTTTCATCTTTGTAGTCTGTGGTAAAAAGTTTACCATTATGGGCAGAATAACATCTGTAAGACGGGAATAAACTTGTGTGGTAACTGAATTCGGTTACTAAATTTATAGATAGATAGATAGATAGATAGATAGATAGATAGATAGATATATGTGTGTGTATATAATATATATAAACACACACATATATGTATGTATATATATATATATATACACATATATATACACATATATATATATATATATATATATATATATATATATATATATATATATATATATATTAAATACTTCTCCCAGAGCTATCTCACCATCTCATGAGGTAAGGGGTTTGGGTTAGGAGAGTGTGAAAGGGGGTCCCTCCCACCCCTGCCTCCCTCCCCAGCTCGCCTCTCCCTCTCCTTAATCCCTCTCCCATCTCAACATCCCAGGGATGATGGCGTTGGGGGATTTCAATACTTGTACCATGGTCCAGTTGAGTCCGCGCAGCCAGCCAACAAAATCACACAATAATACTCGGAATCCCGGGTCCATCCGAGCGAAGATTTTGCTCCGGGGGCCTGAGGTTGGCCCTCCTCCCCTTCTCTCTCTCTCTCTCTCTCTCTCTCTCTCTCTCTCTCTCTATGGTGTGTACGCACGTACGCGGAGACCTCCGTGAGAATGAGTAAAAAAAATATAAAAAGAAATCCTATCTTGCGTCTTCCTTTCGGTTAGAAATGGGGATTTAACGCCTTCAGATTCTTATCTTCTCTCTCTCTCTCTCTCTCTCTCTCTCTCTCTCTCTCTCTCTCTCTCTCTTATCAATCCCTCATTTTCAACATTTTCCATAAAGATATATTCGATTCTTCTTTTCTGTCTGTCTGTCTGTCTCTCTCTCTCTCTCTCTCTCTCTCTCTCTCTCTCTCTCTCTCTCTCTCTCTCTCTCTCTCTTTCAGTGGATAATAAATTTAGTACCATAATAAAAGTCTCCCTGCTCTCTGTCTGTCTGTCTCTGTCTGTCTGTCTGTCTCTCTCTCTCTCTCTCTCTCTCTCTCTCTCTCTCTCTCTCTCTCTCTCTCTCTCCGTCAAGCACACAAACACTCACACACTCAAAACTGGATAATCAGATTAAGACACAGAGAAATACGTACATAATAAAAAGAAAATAGTAATTTATAAATCACACGTAAAATAATATGTTTACCACCTCTAAAGAAGAGAAGAGAAGAGAGAGAGAGAGAGAGAGAGAGAGAGAGAGAGAGAGAGAGAGAGAGAGAGAGAGAGAGAGCCAAGACTAGGATGACTAAGGTCA
>NC_089782.1:41433821-41438821 GCF_040412425.1 Macrobrachium rosenbergii
ATATATAGATATATAGATATATATATATTAGAGAGAGATAGATCTAGAGAGAGAGAGAGAGAGAGAGAGAGAGAGAGGAATATTCTTTCCTGCACAATCAAATAACAGAGCCACATCAATCAAGAAACCGGGAAAGCTCCTATACATGTTTGCTAGATGCAAAAGCAAAATTTCAATAACCGCATTGCAAAAGATTAATCTAATAAATCAGCATATCCCTAAAACCACATGCCTAGGCGAAATGACTCAAAGCGTTTGATGGTAAACTAAACTGATAAAATGAAATGTATATGTATGTGTATATGTATATATATGTATATATATATATATATATATATATATATATATATATATATATATATATATATATATATATATATATATAAATATAATATATATGTTGTATATATATATATAGTGTGTATATATATGGACAGTGTGTTTTACTCTATCATTCATTCACTCTGTTGGTTTATATCGAGTCATGTGACCCATTCCCTCTCGCAACAGAACCCACGGGTTAAAAAATAATTATTATCAAAAGAATGTATGATAACAAATTGCTTTCAATTTTGTCTAGAAAAGCAATGAGCGAGTGACGTGAGCTAGAATTTGAAAAAAACGGGAAAATTTATCAGAAAATCTTTTGCGATAAGCAATACGTTTTACTGGATTTACCTTTAATCTCTCTCTCTCTCTCTCTCTCTCTCTCTCTCTCTCTCTCTCTCTCTCTCTCTCTCTCTCCCTTTTAATTGTATTTGCTCATAAGTTCCCCGGGGGAATCTGTCTTATCAACACCTGCAACAGCCATCAAATTCACTTACTGGGAACTTAAGAGGTCTTGCAGAGATAAAAAGGAATGGAATTCGGGAAGAGAGAGAGAGAGAGAGAGAGAGAGAGAGAGAGAGAGAGAGAGAGAGAGAATTTGTTGCAGTGTGAGCATCGAGAGAGAGAGAGAGAGAGAGAGAGAGAGAGAGACTAGAATTTGTTGCATGTGCCTTTCATGTGCTTTATGTCAGTATCGAGAGAGAGAGAGAGAGAGAGAGAGAGAGAGAGAGAGAGAGAGAGAGAGAGAGAGAGAGAGAAATCATTAGAATTTCATGTGCATCTGTATGTCTGTGTGTGTGTGTGTGAGAGAGAGAGAGAGAGAGAGAGAGAGAGAGAGAGAGAGAGAGAGAGAGAGAGAGAGAGATTATTAGAATTTCATGTGCCTCTGTATGTTCATACGTAAGAGGGTAAACCATAACAGAAACAAAAACAGAAAATCAGACATACATACAGAGGAATACACAAGAAATGTCAACATAACAACAAACTGACATAACAGCATTCTATGTCTTTCTTAATAAAAAAAATAAATTATAATTCGTACTCCGACTCGCTAGACAATGGCGCCAGGAAACAGCTACGCCTTCGTTAATGAATCAACACGTATGCAACACGTACCGAACTTTCCGACACCTGAGAATCCTCGGAGCACTAATGACTTCCCTAGGTTTTCTTCCTTGCTGTTAGATTACCTGGAAATTTCAGGTGACGTCATTGATTATATCGTGGGCAGAAATTATTCATAACGTTTGTACTGATTACATGACAATAAGTCAGTCATATAGATCTTTTCAGTTTGTTTCTTGGTCAATCTTTTGTAAATATTAGGTAATATATTCTTGTATTTTCTAATGTATAAAAATAATAGGTATAATTCGCATGAATTTGCGAGTTAATTTATATGTACCTTATTTATCCATAATTAATTAATGGCAATATATATATCAACATAAACATGTCTGTAAGGAGAGCATCTCATATCCGTATTTAAAATCCGATTCCAACCCTCTCTCTCTCTCTCTCTCTCTCTCTCTCTCTCTCTCTCTCTCTCTCTCTCTCTCTCTCTCTCTCTCTCTCTCTCGGGTTCGTTATTCAAGAAAGTTGAGGTTCAAAGAGTCAGTTCTGTGATGTTTGCAGAAGCCGACTGACTCCACAGGTAGCAACGTTTGAGAGAAAGATTTGATTTTTCAGTGGTTCAGTGAATTTGGTTTAATATCTGAGAAACACTTTATATACTTGTATGTATTATGTATATATATATAAATATATATATATATATATATATATATATATATATATATATATATATATATATATATATATATATATATATATATGTGTGTGTGTGTGTGTGTGTGTGTGTGTATATATTGTGTGTATGAGTGTGTATATATCTCTAACCATCATAACTATAGAACTATAGTAAGGGGTAAATTCTATATCCTCGCTTGTTTCATTCTGATTTTATATGGATGTCCCTATATGCAAATGAGGTAATCATCTTCATCCTCCCCAGCATTAAATGTTCTTGGCAGGCAAGAAAATTAGACAGAAATGGGACTAAGAATGAAGGATTCCAAAACTTTAAACATGTGAAATCTGATTTCGTTTTTGTGCATTATTGCTTGAAAGGAAAGTTAAGATTAATAGTTCGTAATCGGTAGTAAGAATCATCGTCATATACTTTTGAACATGAAATATCATTACTTCATATTTTTGCTCGCTTCATCATAAAGTTACATCGGCCTATAAAGTCCGTGCTGCTACTAGATCCCTCAAGGCTTCAAGCCCTTGGCGCGAGTAGGGATTATTATACCACGACAGTTTAAATCTGGTCTAATATGGTGCTCCTATGTCTTTCACTCGTGCCATATACTGTCAGTATTTATTCTTTCTACTCTTTCCTTTCACCAAGAACGAGGTCAAAGCAAGGTCACCCATAAAACCGAGATTACATTAAGAAATCGAAGCAAGTTGCTGGAGGCGGGACGCTCGCGTCCTCACTCGGTAGAACTCAGGAGCGTAAGGGAGGGTGGTGGGAGGGGGGAGGGGCCGCAGTGCTGGGGGCAGGGTAGGGGAGGACAGAGCAGGCCTCTTGTCAAACTTTGCCCCGTAGTTTTGGCCCCTGATCTTGACGGACTAATGGTCCGGAAGACATTGAGAGTCAAACTTATGTCCATGGTGGTTATTCTGGGACAGATCAAATGGAAGTCGGGTTGAAACGTCCGTCCCGCAGGACCCTTCAGAGGATGGGCCTAAGCTTTGGACGGAAAAGATTTTATTTTTCGTCACACTGAGGACGAAAAGAAGCCTAAAGAGGATTTAGTGGCCGCCATATGGGCCTCGGTTATGGAAGGCTGTCAGAAGCACGCAAGGCTCCCGAATTATTGCTCGTGGACCGTATAAACACAACAATTACAGCGAAAGAGATGTCAGCTTTTAAACACGAATTCTTGCTTGTTTACTTTTACACCATATGTCTATTATTATCTAAATCTATAGCTTTAAAATTATTTTAATCTCTTTTTAAAAGTGAATTTTTCATTACAAAATCGGTTTGAATGGTATTTACTTCCGTATAGATTTTTAGCTATAAAATTATGTTTAAAAATATCCTTCAGAATAGGTTTTCGGTCTAAAATCATATTGAATAATGTCCTTTTAGTATTAATTTTCCGTTCTAAAATTAAACTGAATTAAGACACATTCGAAACTATTAAATAAACCTTCGAGTGAAGAGCCTATGTAAGAGATGTCATTCAGACTATATGATGCTAAAAGATGAATTGTCATAACAAAGGCATAATGATGCTATATAATAATTGTAACTCGGTTCATTTCGGTGAATCAAAAGATCGCCTTGCAACAAAAATAAAAAGAACGCATTTGTTTTAAGAGATTGCAACACCAATAACGCGTTTTTTATCGAGATGCAAGCAAGTGATTTTTGTATCTAACAACAATTGGGGAAAATAGCGTGAGAGAGTGTGTGATTTTTGAGTTCTGAAATTGTTGATAACTTGAACTAGAAAGAATATTTTCACTGCAACACTACGAACAAGGCAAGTTTGTGGCCCTATTAGAGAGCCAACGAAATCATTTCTTTGTTTTCTCTTGTTCTTTACCGAAATTATATGGTGGGCGAGGGATAAGTGAATCAGCTGCCGCTTAAGTGTGACGTGTTCTTCGAACAGAGTCCCATCTGCGTTCATTCAAAAAAATGGTCTCACGTGCATCTTGGAAAAAGACTTTATCCTCTCGCTACCAGATTTTAAAACAATTTCACAATATTTGTTTCTCAGGCAAGGCAAAAAGGAAATCACATATTTTCGTTCGTTTACTGTCGTACACACACAAACACACGTGATTATGATCGTTTTACCAACGACACAGAAATAGGATTTGGCAACAAGAAGGTGATAATTGCAAGAAAAAACTAACAGAACCTGGAATCAGAAAAATGAGCAAACCATTCGGTGAAAAATAGAAAAGTACAACTTGACAGCTTAAATAAATCTACAAGTAACTCTTCCACCACAAACACACTGATTGATATTAAACCTCTGATAACCGTCTCGCACCCACCTGCTGCCTAAAGCATTGTCAAGTGTCTCTCAACTTAAGAACCTAATTAAGTTCAAAATCACCCCGCTGCAATAGCAGGGGTAACAGTATATTTCTTCATGCAACTGCAACATTTCCCCCCCCCCCTCTCGCTGTCACCAACGCTTTCTTGGGAGGAGGGGAGGGAATTTAAGACGCGAATGTTGCCCCAAGTCCGATATTCAGTAACGATATCGTTGCATATTCAGGGAAACAGGTGCGTAAGGCACGAAGCCGGGCGAACGGGAAAATCATTCTTACGACCCTCGAACATAAGAGCCAAATCGGAGAAGAGCAAAATCCTTCCGCGGATCAGGGTCAGCAGAACAAATGGCCTAAACTTCTGCAATCTGTTGGTCCTTTATTTTCGAGTTATCGTGAAAATGCTGCGATGTTATAATTAAAGCGAGGCTGTTAAGAGATATATTCCCTACTTAGGCTCCAATAAAGTTGCCGGGCTCTAAGTACGATGTTGTTCGAAACACAACGAAATTGATTGGGATTTAAAACGAAATTTCGCAAACCAGTGGAATTCCCGACAATGTCAGTGTTTCGAGAGGTTGATCACG
>NC_089782.1:41443821-41468821 GCF_040412425.1 Macrobrachium rosenbergii
ATTCCACTGCCAAAACACGGGGGGAGGAGATTTACGACTTCGTTAAAGAGGGTGAATGAGGGTCGTTCGAGAGGGGTCCCACATGTCGATTGTTGTTTTAAGGGGGAAGGATTTTTATTTTTTGGGGTGGGGTTGGCGGGGGGGTTATATGGGACAAAGAGACTTATGCCACCCGATAGAATGGTTCGATCACGAATAAAAGGAGTGCTTTTCTTTTAATGTGGCATCAAAGGGGCACATTCAGAGAAATCTGAAAAGGAGAAATAATGGTGTCCTGCCTCACTGGCCAAGTATCTATCAATGAGGAATAGTTGAATTAGAAAAGCAAAGAAAAACAAAGAAAAATAACAAAACAAAATAAAAAGAAGACAAAACAAAAGAAAACGAACTCTCCTGCTTAATTACAGATGCATTCAGTATAATACACGGCCGTTAGGTATTTTGATCTGTGTATACAAACGCCTTTGAAAATTAATCTTGGAAGTCTTTTAGGAATAACTTGCACACCAACAATTATTCTTTCCATGAAATGTGCACAGTTGCAGATATCTTTTAAAAACGTTTGAATATCCTCCGCCCTCCCACTGAATCAAAATATATTTTTGAAGGGGATGAATCCATGAAACCGTTTCTGGTTAAGAGTCAAACCCCTTTTTCCGAAGACTCTCCCTGAGGGTGCTTCAAAGAGTAAGTTTTGCTGCGCACCTTTCCCCCATGCCTCTCTCTCTCTCTCTCTCTCTCTCTCTCTCTCTCTCTCTCTCTCTCTCTCTCTCTCTCTCTCTCTGGGTGGCCTTCCAGAAAGCGTACAAAGAGATCTGTTATGCAAAAAGCCTATCATCAATTCGAAACAATGTTGGATCTTGTGAAGATAGTAACGTGACGACTGGTAAAAGGATAGCACTAAATTTCGAGAATGGCCCTATTAGCCAGACTTCCCTTGGCAATTTTTCCTTTCTGTGGATGAAACTCGGGGCCTGGAGATAGCTTTTGCTTTTTCCTTTCATGCGGAGAGTAACGTGACGAAATAAAGGAAAAGAACGAAAATCTGAAAGGCACAGAAAGAAAACATGGTGAGTTTATGTCTAAAGAAAAAGGGTCAAAGTTAAGATTAAAATCCTGGTTTATAAACCAGAAGAATGGTTAATATAAACGAAATAAGATTCGTAGACCTTAATATTTAAAGCTATGAGGTTGGAAGGTTGGTCTGGGAAATTCTTGGTCACTGCAGCGCCACATTTCGTAAACATATCAATCCACTAACCGTAATCAATGACTACGCAAGGCTTTGCTACCTGGCGGTAATTAATAACCGCTTACGACAAACATATATGGAGTTAAAAAGGGGGTTAATCGTAATACCAAAACCACTGCTGAAACTTATACACACCTGACTGGGGGCCTGCAAGAGGCAGTGGATAACAATGAGGCCTGAGAACCACCGTCATGAATAAGAGAACCTTAAGAGAAAAGCTACAATCTTTAAATTCAGGGGAATATGACTGAACGAATGTCTATAGAGAGAAAGAGAGAGTGATACTCTTGGCAAGAAGTACATATTTAGTATATTTTGTACGAAAACATGATAAGTAAATTCATCGTAAAACATTGACTAAAGGGAAGATGCGACTACCTTCCTTTTGTGAGTGATAATTCGTGTTACTTGAATGTGCAAACGTTTGAGTCACGAAGGAAATAAAGATGATGTAAAGGATTTCCAGAGTTCTGTGGGAGCCTAAGAGGTAAGGGATCAAACTTATGGACTCACTTGTCATATGAATAAACGCAAATCGATCTATGAAGCCACAAGCGAGGTGGTGATAAATACTTGTTTATCTGGTATCCAAAACAAAAAGACTAGAAATTTTTTATTTCATGTGCAAGTAAAGCAATAAATTATACAAAAAATCCAGAGGTCAAAAAAGTATTTTCTTACAATGACTGCTAACCTCCTCCCATCTGTGTTAAAAGGCTTATAATCACCTTAGGAGCTACTGTGAGCATCAGTGACAAATAAAGTGTCAATAAAGTTATAAAAGGGTAGCAGAAATAGCAATAAGTCATAGTGAGACACAGAAAGCTATTCGGAGCTAGTGTGATTGGCAATGGGTCGTAATTAGACCTGCAAAGGTAACATATAACATAACGAGTGTTAACATGATTAAGTACGTAGCGAGAAACATTAAATAACGCATTCAGAAATTTGGAAGACATTTTCAATAAAAAAAATGCTAATAATGTTTGCAAAGGTATAAATTGTATAACATGTATAAAAGTAGAAACATTATATAATAAAGTCAGAGTCTCAGAACGATACGAATAAAAGTAAGCGTTGTTATATGTCAATGGAGAACAACATTACATTTTAAATTAAGAATACTAAGATTGTTTTTCTACTACAAATAAGCCATCGCCAGCCCCCTTGTAAGGTAATTAGCGTCCGCTGGAAAGGAGAGAGAGCTTCGAAAAAATAAGTAAAGCAGCTTCGGAGACAAAAACAACCATTGTTTAAAATAGGGAACGAGAGCAAACGCCGACGAAAAAATGTGCCCCGTTATTATATTTCGGAAAATAAAAGTGGCTCGCTGAGATCCTTAGAATGTTGTCTGTTAACTTTTAATTAGAGGGACTCCTGCATTTCATTATGTAAATAACATGACACAGCTTTTCGAAAATTTACTCCTGGTTTTAGTTTTCCGTTAAAAGAAAACCATTGGGCTGGTTTTGTCTGTCCGTCCGCACTTTTTTCTGCCCAAACTTTTTTCTGTCCGCACTTTTTTCTGTCCGCACTTTCTTCTGTCCGCGCTTTTTCTGTCCGCCCTCAGATCTTCAAAACTACTGAGGCTAGAGGGCTGCAAATTGGTATGTTGATCATCCACCCTCCAATCATCAAACATACCAAATTGCAGCCCTCTAGCCTCAGCAGTTTTTATTTTATTCAAGGTTAAATTTAGCCATAATAGTGCTTCTGGCAACTATACAGGATAGGCCACCACCGTGCCGTGGTTAAAGTTTCATGGGCTGCGGCTCATACAGCATTATACGGAGACCACCGAAAGATAGATCTGTTTTCGGTGGCCTTGATTATACGCTGTACAGAAAACTCAATTGCGCTGAAGAAACTTCAGCGCATTTTTTACTTGTTTCCTGTATCATACACACAAACACACAGCTTTGGTAATCTGAGAGAGCTTAAACTGTCATAGTGTTACTCGAGAACATTTTTCTCTACCTGAATACAAAGCTAACTATCACTATCTGTTCATTTGATGTATTTGCAAACAACAGCTGTGGGATGAGTTGCTTTTGAAGAATCGGAGGACAAAAAAAATATTTCCGTATAGTCTGTTTCGAGAACTCCTTTCATGTTCTGTAACCATTTAGCACACAGACTCATAAGCAAAACAGTAGAATGAACTGAGGATGCACTTGAAGGAACAAGAGCAGTGAAATATGTATAAGATATAATATACAATTTCCTCTGAAGCAGTCATATCAGTCTATACTGATGAGGCAAGTTGTAAATAGTTTCTCCACTACAAGACAAATAGCGCCATTTAATAACAAGCACCGGAAGAAGGTTGACGAAACAAAATGACAGAAAATCAAATCTCTCTCTCTCTCTCTCTCTCTCTCTCTCTCTCTCTCTCTCTCTCTCTCTCTGAATTGCCATCATCTTTAATACTTTACTTCTCACTCCTCAATATTTACTTTCTCTATCTCTCTTTGAATTATCATCATCTGTAATACTTTATTCTCTCTCTCTCTCTCTCTCTCTCTCTCTCTCTCTCTCTCTCTCTCTCTCTCTCTCTCTCTCTCTCTCTCTCGGAATTACCATCATCTGTAATACTTTACTTCTCTCTCATCAATATTTATTTTCTCTATCTCTCTTTGAATTATATAATCTGTACTACTTTATTCCTTTCTGATCAACTTTTGCTCTCTCTCTCTCTCTCTCTCTCTCTCTCTCTCTCTCTCTCTCTCTCTCTCTCTCTCTCTCTCTCTCTCTCTCTCTCTCCACCCTGCTCTTAAAATTATCCACCTAGGCGTAATGAAACTGATATCAGTAGCCTGAGTTAACTGTCTTCCATAGAAACAAAATGAGAAAGAACGTAAGAATAAACCTTTAAGAGAAAAAGTAGAAAATGGAAACAATAAATAGTTATAAAAAAAAAATTTTTGTTTAAATTACAAGCTATGTCATTTCTAATAATAAATGTAAAATACTCTAAATCACGGTATGGACAATGGAATCGATTTTTGTGGAAGAAAAAGTGATATATGAATTAAGAAACGCCATGAAGTTGTTTTCAAAACAGCAGAGGAAATGTAAGCATGAAAATGTCACATCAAAAGTGAAATCAAACAATTGTTTGTCCGAAGACAAATAACGAGGTAATTAGAAATAACACAAAACAAGTAAAAAATGCGCCGAAGTTTCTTCAGCGCAATCGACTTTTCTGTACAGCGTATAATCAAGACCATCGAAAATAGATTTATCTTTCAGTGGTCTCGATATAATGCTGTATGAGCCGCGGCCCATGAAACTCTCAGCCGGCCGTGGTGGCCTGTGTTGCTGCGTTGCCAGACGCATGATTATGGTTAACTTTAACCTTAAATAAAATAAAAATTACTGAGGCTAGAGGGCTGAAATTTAATACGTTTGATATTGGAAGGTGTATGATCAACATACCAATTTGCAGCCCTCTAGCCTCAGTAGGTTTTAAGATCTGAGGGCGGACAGAAAAAGTGCGGACGGGCAGACAAAGCCGTCTCAATCGTTTTCTTTTACAGAAAACTAAAAAACAGTCGAATGAAGTTTTCCAGGAAGAAACTATGTTCTATGCATTAAGCCACAATTCACAGCAAATAAAGTAAAGGTCTTCAGCGTCCCATTGTTCATGGGAGTTCAGAACGGAAAATAACTCCGTGGCGAGGAGAGAGTGCATGTCACTCCCACTACAAAGTCGATAAATGGATATGGCTATAAAAAATTGACTCTTATCCTCTGTTAGTCATGCCATGGGGCTTGCTGACAAAGATCCAGGTTTGCTTGAAAATAGCAACAAAAGACTGCATGGCGTGAGTTGATTTATTGCTCCTCGTATGAGCTGACATCGAGAGAAAAAATTGTTGCAAAGAATTGACAAATTGACAAAGTTCTTCCCTAGACTCTGGGAGATAATATTTAAACCAGTATAAAGCGTGCAAGATTATGCACAGATAAGATGATTTTTAATTATTTTTTTCTTTGTAAATAAATAAGATTTACAGATATCATTAGTTAGTAACATCACAAACCTAATCATACAATCAATTGACGTGATGTATACCTTCTAAAGATGAGGAAAATAATTATATTATGGGGCAATACAAGTATAAAATTGCTAGATATGTAATAAATCCAAGGACGAACGCAAGATATAAATAATAAAAGTCTCATAAAGGAAAATAATCAAACCTCCTTCTATACCGCATTACCTTTGTCATGTTATTCTCTACATGTAAGGAACACGCCCTTGATTTATATAAGAAATGTCTGATTCAAGAGAAAAGTGAGATCGTATTGCAGAAAACTAATCTTTATGCAATATGGCTCCCCAGATTAATAATCAAGCAGATAAGAAAAGATAATTGGTTTGCTGCTCTAAGGAAATACATTCTTTAAAACAGCCATTTCTTATAACATTCTATAACATAGTTATTTTGTGAGTTTTAAAGCGATCTTTCAATTGTTCACAATAAAGTGATTAATAATAATAATAATAATAATAATAATAATAATAATAATAATAATAATAATAATAAATAATAATAAAGATGGGGGCTAAATATACGGTTACCATTTAACCTGGCATATTCATTAGGAAAACTTTCAAAGCGCAAAAGTAATTGGTAGATATGATTTAAAAAATTAAAAAACAGTAGATAATATGAGGGCCTTAGGGATTTACATCTTACTACATAATGTTTACAGTTACCATAATAGTATATTAAGTAGCTATAAAACACTTATTACTGGTTTCTTATCACTGGACGTTGTATATACATGGGTTAGTAATAAGTATACCCTGTATCCATGGGGAAAAAACAGTAAGTGAAATATTATGTCTGATTACCGTAGAGTTTTTATCACCTGGTTGATGCTGTGTATGAAATTGCAAGTGAAATATTACACTCACTCTCCGTAGAGTTTCTCGGCAAACAAGCCAAATATTTTGGACTTGGTATGGATGTCCTGGCACTTCGCATGGAAATGTTATAAATGTAGAAAACGAATAGATACGTATGTTTCAAATATTTCCTCGTAACCATTAATTATATTTACGTTAAATACCCTGTAGAAAAATAAGGTTATCGTATTGAACTTACTCAATATTGTTTCGTTTCTTCAATTCTATATTCAATATATTATTACGTTACATAGAAATTTTAAAAAGTCATGGTATTTCAAATGTAACTCAAAAAGGGCTTTAGAATTCGTTCCTTTGCATATATCGGATTATGGAGGATTTTCCTTATCAAGTATAAATTTGCAAACTAAGAATTATTCAAAACACAAATATCAAATAATAAACGAAGTAACTATTTTCGATAAAAGTAGTTCATTCAGACTTGGCTCTATTTTCACGTATAAAAAGCCTTCATAAGGTTTAGTCCATGAGCTAATAATAGGCTTAACCCCACAAAGAACGGCGTCCTTACGAAATCTATCCTTGACGATCGCCTTTCAAAGAATTCAGATCGTAGTATATATAGAAAACCGAGTAAATCCATCATATCTCCTTTGTTTTCCAGAGAGATTTAACAACAACGCAGGCATTGACCCATCACAGATTTGAAAAGATTCCGAGGAGAGAGAATCGTGTATCTTCGACGTCACCTTAAGATTTATTACTTTTACGGCCGAGGTTTTATTGCAGGAGAGAATGTCATTTGCAATTCCTCCACGTTATAAAACCACCGTATACAGACGAAATAGTAATATTCCCTTGTTTGCAGTCTTCCCGGATTTATTGGCGGTTTTATATCCGTGATTCGTACGTAAGAGGAGGCCAGGTCAAACTTTATTTCAAAATAACTCTTCTTTTAGGGACGAGAATGGTTTTGATTACATAATGAAACAAGGACATAAGCAGTAACTGCTCATTAAAAGATGCGATTGTTGGAAATTTACTAAAAAAAATCATGTCATTGGCTTCAGCAGGTCGCAGTCTCAGGCCAAAAATCAACCCACAGAATTTTTCAAACGGCATTAGGAGTCTCATAATAAATATTCATCGTTGAATTCTATCCATAAACTAATATAATAAAATTACAGATAAACAACGGCATCTGACATACATTCTGAAATCCTTACAATCTTCAATTAAACAAATGCAAAATTTCTATAATGGGACGAAAATCTTGGAATTCTCCGCACTTAATGTTGTCATGAATAAGGCTATATTTGCATTAGCTTAAAGACGGACCATAAGCCAGCAACAATAGAGAGGGTCCTTATAGGCTAGTGGTTAGGATGCTGGTATCACTAACGAGAAGAACAGAGTTCAGTTCCTAACCAAGGAATACCTATTTGATAACAGTAACTCAGTTAACATAACATGTATTACTTACCTGGAAGTAAGTCGACTGATGTAGGTCGTAACAAATATGGAAATCGGCACCTTCTGTAGCCAATCCACCTAAGGGAAAAAACATATACTGGAAAAATTAATAAGTCAAATCAGCAAAAAATGACGTAACCTTGTTAAAAATATGGGCATGTTCCTGACTTCCCTCCACTTTAACCTTGGAACTAGATTTCACTGCAGCTAAGAGTCTTCCCCACAGTCTGAGGCTCTCAAATTCAAACTAAACTAATAAGAGACTTGCCCCCTCCTCTCTCTTCCCTCTTTTTCTTCTTACTGCCAAATGTAAGGCCGTTACTTTTAAGCGCTTGTTGCGTTATCATCCCAAAGCCGCCTTCACTTGCATGCACAGACACGCAACTGAAGTTCTTACCTTAATGACTCTAATCTCTTGCCTCTTCCGCACTAAGTTCTTAACTCGAACCTTGTATGTAACATGCATTCATTTACTTTTTACTTTCCTTCTACAATGTAGTGTAAATATATATATATATATATATATATATATATATATATATATATATATATATATATATATATATATATATATGTATATGTATGTATGTATGTATGTATGTATATCGTACTAATCACTTGCATTGGGTTCTTTGAATTAATAAAACACACAAAATGAGGGGAAAAGATTTAATCCAAGGGTAATGGCTTCTACTTTTCTAAGTTTACTAGGTATTATAAACTAACATAAATTAACCGGAAAAGACATTATCTTACGCAGTTAAACCAGCTACTTAACCTAGTGCAAAGTCAAATCCACATAATGTGAAGAATTAAGGTGTCTTGTATAATGAATGCAATGTTAAAACCTGTAAAGGGAGGAATAATGTCATAGCCCCATAAATCAGATGGTATAGTTGAAGCCTCATAAAATGAAGGGTTGTTTTGAGGGCCCTGCTGCAGAGGGGAATGAAGAATCGTATTAAAGGACAATACAAAGTTAGAGCCCAGTAAAGAACAGAGCAATATAGAAGGTCTTTATTGAAAAGGACAATGCGGAAGCCGTTTATGATGATAAAGCTTCAATAGTCATGATGTACTGTTAATGTCTTCTGGAGCTAAGGTCTATTTTGAAGTTTCGGGGAGCAAATGACTCTGATGTTTCAAGAAGCACAGGTCTACCTTGAAGTTTCAAGATGCAAAGGGCTATGTTGAAGTTTCAACAAGCAAAGGGCTATGTTGAAGTTTCAAGAAGCAAAGGGCTATGTTAAAGTTGCAAGAAAACAAAGGTCTCGGCTTGAAGTTTCAAGAAGCAAAGGGCTATGTTAAAGTTTCATGCAAACAAAGGTCTATGCTGAAGTTTCAAGACGCAAAGGGCTATGTTGAAGTTTCAACAAGCAAAGTGCAATGTAGAAGTTTCAACAAACAAAGGGCTATGTTAAAGTTTCAAGAAAACAAAGGTCTATGCTGAAGTTTCAAGAAGCAAAGGGCTATGTTGAAGTTTCAAGAAAACAAAGGGCTATGTTGAAGTTTCAACAAGCAAAGGGCTATGTTAAAGTTTCAAGAAAACAAAGGTCTATGCTGAAGTTTCAAGAAGCAAAGGTCTATGCTGAAGTTTCAAGAAGCAAAGGGCTATGTTGAAGTTTCAAGAAAACAAAGGGCAATGTTGAAGTTTCAAGAAGCAAAGGGCTATGTTAAAGTTTCAAGAAAACAAAGGGCTATGTTAAAGTTTCAAGAAAACAATGGCCTATGCTGAAGTTTCAAGAAGCAAAGGGCTACGTTGAAGTTTCAAGAAAACAAAGGGGTACGTTGAAGTTTCAAGTAAACAAAGGTCTATCTTGAAGTTTCAAGAAAACAAAGGTCTATGCTGAAGTTTCAAGAAACAAAGGCCAATAGCTAAATAAAGGACTAATAAAATGGGAACAAACAGTTCCAGGCAACAAAACTTAGTATGTCATATACAGATCTGAGACCTTTTCAACCCAAACACACGAAAGAGATTTAGTATCCATTTTAGTTTACAACATAAATTCCGATGTATAATGCTATGATAAGTATCACACACATGCAAATGCATACATATATACATACACACACGGACACACAACCCGACACACACACACATATATATATATGTGTGTGTACGTATATATGTATGTATGTGTGTGTAATACTTATGGAATCAATTCACATGCACATAGACACACATAATATATACATACATACATACATACATACATACATACATACATATATATATATATATATATATATATATATATATATATATATACTGTATATATAGTGTGAGTGTGTGTGTATGTTCATATAAATTAATTCTATTCCATCGACCACTGAATTTTAAAAAATCTCCATTAAATATAAAATATGAACAGAAATACTAGGACGGAATTTATTTGATATCAAAATTACAAATACTAATTCGAAACAACACTGTCTGGATTTTAATTTACAGACTTTTCCTAAAAGATAACATCAAAGAGGTGATTTCCAAAGTCTATTTTCTCTCTGAATAAACACAATATAAACAACAGCTAATATCGATACGTGGACTAAAAAAGGGCTCCTAAATTGTTAAATGTTGCAAACCTATTGATGCTTGACAAAGAAGGAATTCTAAAGCAAATGTTTTCTCTTTGTAGAATTAACGTCGTTCGGGAATTTTTGTTAAAAAGGATATCTGGATTGGAAAATGCTTTAACTTTATGATGTACAAAGGACGAATTTACGAGTGATTTTCTTTTGAATAAAAACAGTATAATGAAGATACTGATGATACCAATAAAAGTGAAAAGAGAAACGCGTTTAGCAAGAGGTAGCAGGAAGAGCAGAAATACGAGCAGAAGCAGGTTATGATGTACAAAGGACGAATTTAGAAGTCATTTTCTCTTAAATAAATACAGAATCATGGAGATACTGATGATGCTAATGAAAGTTAAAAGAGAAACTAAAAAGTTAAAAGAGAAAACGCGTTTAGTAAGAGGTAGCAGAAAGAGCAGAACCATAAGCAGAAGCAGAAGCAGGTTATGATGTACAAAGGCCGAATTTACGAGTGATTTTCTCTCGAATAAAAACAGTATAATGAAGATAATGATGATACCAATAAAAATAAAAAGAGAAACGCGTTTAGCAAGAGGCAGCAGAAAGAGCAGAACCATAAGCAGAAGCAGAAGCAGGTTATGATGTACAAAGGACGAATTTACGAGTGATTTTTTCTTGAATAAAAACGGTATAATGAAGATACTGATGATACCAATAAAAGTAAACAGAGAAACGCTTTTAGCAAGAGGCAGCAGGAAGAGCAGAACCATGAGCAGAAGCAGGTTATGATGTAAAAAGGACGAATTTATAAGCCATTTTCTCCTGAATAAACACAGAATAATAAAGATACTGATGATACCAGTAAAAGTTAAAAGAGAAAACGCTTTTAGCAAGAGCTAGCAGGAAGACCAAACCCGTGAGCAGAAGCAGAAGCAGAAGCAGGAACAGTAGTAATATACAGCACGCGAGAAAAAGGATTGATTCTTAAATCCGCTCGAGCAGGAAAAAGCAGAGATTCTGCCCTCACCACCATAAAATGCGTATCATTTGACAATGAAGGAATACAAGTAAAAAATGCGCCGAAGGTTCTTCGGCGCAATTGAGTTTTCAGTACAGTGTATAATGTTGTAGGAAACTCTCAGCCGAGACCCATGAACTTTCAGCCACAGCCAGATGGTGGCATGCGTTGTTGGCACCTATAGCTGTGCCAGACGCACGATCATGGCTAACTTTAGCCTCAAATAAATTTAAAAATACTGAGGCTAGGGGGCTGCAATTTGATATGTTTGATGACTGAAGGGTAGATGATCAACATACCAATTTGCAACCCTCTAGCCTCAGTAGCTTTTAAGACCTGAGGGCTGACAGAAAAAGTGCGGACGGACTGACAAAGCCATCTCAATAGTTTTCTGTTACAGAAAACTAAAAAAAAAAAAAAATGTTTCAGCGCTGGGCGTCGGAATAAATATCGAATGGAGTGATGTTAAATATCACAGAGTCAATAATGAGGTCCCAGAAGAGATGAAGTACGATGAGGCCGAAGTAAAGAAGTTCGGGGCCGTTTTTCCTGACGCCAGAGTCAACTTCAGCTCGTTCTTGGGGAAGTGTAAATCCCGCTGATAAAAGATTCTTTATTGTTTGCACGTCCTATCCTGGGAAAGCTATCTTATTTGCACTCTCAGTCTATTAAACTTGGCCGGTGAAAAACCTAAAAAAATAAGAGAGAGAGAGAGAGAGAGAGAGAGAGAGAGAGAGAGAGAGAGAGAGAGAGAGAGAGAGAGAGAGAGGATTGACCGTGGGATTACGTTAGGAGCCGTGATAAAATCATACGCTGTAAAATGTATTACATCTTATATCATCCGTGGTTATATTTGCATTATGATCAAAATGAAAGTCGTGGTACAGTGATTCGAATTATAACGACCATGAAATTATAATTTCACAGTTCCGTCTTTAATCCATTATTAATTATAAAACTCTTCCAATGCCTTTAAAAATCTCTTTACCTACCTTTAACTGAAACAATTACCTGGACCAGATAAAAAAAATAATATGCATACACATATATAAGAAAAACCAAGTAAAAAAATACGCCGACGAATCGAGTTTTCTGTACAGCGTATAATCAAGGTCACCGAAAACAGATCTATCATTTGGTGGTTTAGGTATAACGCTGTATGAGCCGCGGACCACTAAAGTTTAACCACGGCCAGCTGATGGTCCGCCCTATATTGTTGCAAGACGCACGATTATGGCTAAAATTTACCTATAATAAAAATAAAAACTACTGAGACTAGAGGCCTGCAATTCAGTATGTTTGATGTTTGGAAGGTGGATGATCAACATACCAATTTGCAGCCCTCTAGCCTCAGTAGTTTGTAAGATCTGAGGGCGGACAGAAAAAGTGCGGACGGACAGACAAAACCGGCACAATAGTTTTCTGTAAAGCATCTAGTTGCTGCCTGATGGCGCAGTCTCAAAGTTTCGTTAACATTTCAGTTATAACTACTTTCATTCGATTATAAATTTTTAAATTTCTATTTTAACTATTTTCATTCGATTACAAGTTTTTAAATTTCGATTATAACTATTTTCATTCGATGATAAGTTTTTCCATTTCGATTATAACTATTTTCATTTCGAGTACAAGTATTTTCATATCCATCATAACTATTTTCATTTCAATTATAACAATTTGCAATTCGATTATAACTATTTTCATTTCGAGTATAAGTATTTTCATATCCATTATAACTTTTTGGATTCCGATCATAACTATTTGCAATTCGATTATAACTATTTTCATTTCGATTATAACTAATTCCATTTCGAGTATAACTATTTTCTTATCCATTATAACTATTGGCATTCCGATTACAACTATTTTCATATTCATTATAACTATTTGTATTTCGATTATAACTGTTTTCAATAAGGTTCCACCCTTATTATCAAGTTTCGTCCCAGCGGATAATACGTTTTACCCCCAGTTCTTTGCACTCGTTATTTTCATCACCATTCTCGGCATTTCGCGTGGCTACATATATTCATACATACAAATAATGCAAGTGTAATAAGAAATTAAGAGTTTCTTACCCAATTTCTCTTTCAACATTGTTTAAAGACACAAATAACGAAGAAGAGGCAGAGAGAGTAGACAAAAAACCCAGTCTCTGTGCAGTAATAAACTTTGGTACCAAAAGAATTGGGAACGAGGAATAAGTGAGGAAGAAACAATGATCTGACTGAGCAACTCGAGAACTGGTGACATTCTCGGAATAAATACGGGATGTGGTGCATTAACAGGTGTTCCCGTGGTCGCCTGAGAAGAGGTGTGTCCACTCTCCCTTCAAATGAAGTTGGATTGTGCCATTACAAAGCGTTTGAAAGTGGGATGAGTGGTAAGGTCCACCATCACGATTACATACATTTTTTTTTAAATACACTTACGAATTTAATCCGTGCTTCCTCCCCATAAAGGTTACGTGGGAATTCGAATACCGGAGTTGCTAATAGAAAAGATTGGGAATGATGCTCTCACAGCATTACTGAAGCGGAGGGCGTCTCATTCAAGAATACCTACAGTTAGAATGACGAAAAAACAGAATGCTGACAAGAGAAAATGCCACTGTTAAAATGACGAGAAAAAAATAGAGCTTAAAAACATCACTTTTAGAAAGTTTTCATCAAAATGTACATTATGAAATAGAGCTTGAGACCCATCAGTTTAAGAATGTGTTTATCAAAATGTGCACCATAAAACAGAGCTTAAAACCCATCAATTTAAGAATATGTTTATCAAAATGTGCACCATAAAATAGAAGTTGAAACCCATCAGTTAAAGAATGTTTATCAAAATGTGCACCATAAAATAGAGATTGAAACCCATCAGTTAAAGAATGTTTATCAAAATGTGCACCATAAAATAGAGATTGAAACCCATCAGTTAAAGAATGTTTATCAAAATGTGCACCATAAAATAGAGCTTGAAACCCATCAGTTTAAGAATATTTTTATCAAAATGTGCACTATAAAATAGAGTTTGAAACCCATCAGTTTAAGAATATTTTTATCAAAATTTACACCATAAAATAAACTTGAAACCCATCAGTTTAAGAATATGTTTATCAAAATGTGCACCGTAAAAAACAGAGCTTAAAAACCATCAGATGAACAAAATTTCCATCAAAATGCAAACCATACAATAATGATAATACTAATCAAACCTCCCCACCTCTCGTCGTGAGAGTTGAATCATTCGTAGCATAACTGCGCACCCTTATTCTCCTTCCTCTTCACAATAACGAGTCTTTATGCGGCAATACACAACATTCACTCGCAGGTTGATTGCTCCTGCAATTGCTTACTGCAGTAGATGGCGCTTCCTCTGATTGCGCTGCGGATTTCTTTACATTCTCAAACTGCTTTCACGGCACAAACGCAACTCGGTTTTCCGGATGAGAATGCTGCCCTAAAATGAAAGACTGCAGTATCTGCAAAAATGCAAAACTGAGAAAAATGGTAGATATGTACTGCAGTTTTCCCTTGCCTTACTACTGATTTTGCAGATGCTGCAAATGGGACCGCCCAAATATTCGTGGAAAGCATTGAAGAATCATTCTGAAACTGCAGTAACTTGTGTATTAGTGTTTCACGAGCCCAATTGTTGGCATATCTCAATTTCGAAAATTTTGCAAATACTGCAGTTTTCCATTTCAGGGCTGAATGGTCAAGTGGAATCTTTTGAATCATGTCGTCGCAATTCACCATCATACCACTGCACTCTGAGCATTTCTCGAATCTCCAATAAACGCGAGATTTCCTCGTTGCTTTAGGCAGCACGATTATACTTTTCGAATAAGTTGTGTTGCTGACTTTGCTGTCGGTTACAAACTATCTTAAAACTGGTTCGGGTAATGTTCATCCGAAATGAAGTCAGATTTTCACAACTGTGAAGTTAAGTACTCATAAAGCCAAATTTACAATATAGCATTTTCATTTCGAAAATAATAATAATAATAGTGCCAAAGTTTCTACATAGTAATTTCAATTATTATTATTATTATTATTATTATTATTATTATTATTATTATTATTATTATTATTATTATTATTATTATTATTATTATTATTTAAACAAGGCGACCCAGATGAGGGATACGGAGCAGTATCTGAGTCTCTCCTTATCGTTTTTAACTCTGTACATAAATATTATTATTATTATTATTATTATTGGTTACTAGATAAAATCACTAAGCGGAAACGTTCGTAAATAATAATAATAACAATGAAAAATAATAATAATATTATTATTATTATTATTATTATTATTATTATTATTATTATTATTATTATTATTATTATTATTATTATCATTACAGGACTCCCAGTATTTTAGCTCTCAGATTTATAACTCGGCAATTTGTCTTGTCTTGTCAACATGGAACCTTGACACCATTCTGACCGTCGCCATTTTCACTCGACATTTTGACCTCCTTACGGCCGCCATGTTGACTTTCAGTCTTTTGCCCCTGAAGCCTCGAAAGAAGGTCAAAACGAAACTACGCAAAAGGGGTCAGATGGGACGCATTTAATCTGACTAATGCCGACTCCCTAATCTGACAGTCTCTCAGGAATAAAACTGACGGATGAAAAAGGAGCAGTTAGAGATTAAGAGAGTTCAAGAAGGGATGTCTGGCAGGCAACGACGAAAAGACGAAGAGGGCTAAATCATCGGCAAAAACATACATGGGCCAAAAGACGTACATAGAACAACAGTAGAGAATAAAAAAAAATAAGTGACAGAGAGAATACTGAGGGATTCTTCTTGATAGATAGCTGGAGCAGATCTTGAGCTGTTACTAACATTACATAGAGTTGTCAGGTTAATAACTGGATTTATTTTTCAGACATGAGAAGTAAAACAAAAATCGGGAAATTTGACTGACTGTATATTTTTCTAGACTATTAAAAGCATCTTGAGGAGGTAGATGCCTAATGTTGCTCCAGGTGCTCTAGGAGATAATGACTAAACAAAAATCAGATAAAATTAGGACAGATCCATACAAATAATCTGAAGATGACGTACCATTCAAGGTGCATCAGGTGACAATTCAGTTAATTTTGAATTCGTCAGAGAAAGGAGAAGTTAAAATAATGGGACAATGGATAAAAAAAATAAAGAGACCACCTATGACATGAACACTGACAATGAATGTTTCCAAGAAAATATCCAAATTTAACAGTTCACCATTCGATCACAAAAGCTGACAAAGGTACCGGAACGAACGATTCCAAAATTTCCTTGAGTTTCTGCAACAGAGCAGAGGACAAACGCATTACTTGCCTTCCAGGAACTGGGAATTTTCCTTGACTTAATATGCAAGGGGAGACGGTGAATCAAGAGGGGACCAATGTCAGGATATTGAGAACTGGAATCACTAAGGAAAGTGATCGCGCTACACATCCGTCAGCCAATGGATAGGGGATGGAAATAAAAAAGGCATTGATTCAAGACTCGAGGAACGCTTGAAAATTCTATGAACTAAGGATATACGATATTACCCTTAAAGGAAAATTATATTCGAGCAAGGAGTCGTCGCTGTTTCTCCCAGAATTAAAAGGGGCACACGAATCATTAGAATGGCCTGAAGTTTCAGACGCGTCCAGTTGCTCGTCCTAATGGCCTAAGAAGGAGAGTGACAGGCCTTTGATTACCGAGGGTGAATTATATTAAACTAAAGGGCATGTACAGTAGGCACAAGGCTTATGATCTCAGCCACACGAGGTGTTGGCGGATAAACATTTCAGATACCAAAGTAATAATACTTTCAAGGGGAAATCAATGTGAGAAGGCTTGTAATATTTGCCCGTCAGGAATGGGAGAGAGAGAGAGAGAGAGAGAGAGAGAGAGAGAGAGAGAGAGAGAGAGAGAGAGAGAGAGAGAGAGAGAGAGATAAACTTGGAAAAGTTACACTAGGAAACAGTATTGTGGATAAATCCTAAGCACAAGACGAGATTTACGACTGGAGAAAGACACTGATGCATTTTTTTTTATCTATATACTATTCCATCAACAGATGAATACTGTATTGTAATCATAGCTTGCATCGGTTGTTGGATAGCAGAGAATTAGAATTAATAAAAAGGAATAAATCTTCGGTTATTCGGAACCTCTCTCTCTCTCTCTCTCTCTCTCTCTCTCTCTCTCTCTCTCTCACACTCTCACACACACACACACACACACACACACACACGAACAAGCATGCAAGGATGTCACACTGGAAATTCAATGAAATTTTCGAGCAAAAATACTGCCCAGAAAATTATGCGCAGAATATTTCCGACACCAAATCACGAACAGAAACAGTTACCACTATGATCCTTATCAATATGCTCCGTTGATTATAATAATATTTATGAAAACTCAATTCGAAAAATAATAATAAATACAACACCTATTGTGCTACCACTCAACAGCTGTCAGTACAAAATATATGAAGGCATCTCCTGACCGAAACTGTCGAATGTAAAGGTCAGTCTTGTTTGAATAGAACTTCCAATAATTATTTCAGCAGCAAACTGACACTGACTCTGGAAATAATTACATCATGGGGAATGTAATATGAAGAGCAAGCCGTTTAAGCACCATACTTTTTTTCATAACGCTGGTGGAAAAATAAATAGGAAAAGCCTCAATATGATGTCACAATATTATGCAAGTTACCCATTCCTCCAGTTTGATTAAAAATGCCTGGTAACTGCAGATTAAAATTGCCACTGAAAAGTATCCAAGAGGTGCAATAATGTACAATGCAAATGCATTCATTTTATACATTTTAGTATATGCAGCAAACATCTGCAGGTTGGTTGCCAAAGAGAAACGTAAAAGTCGGAATATGAAGCTCTTTCAAGTTTTTTTTTATGTATTGTTCCTAAGTACAAAGGGAAAAAATTTTTTCAAAAACAAATAATTAAACATAAAGAACTTACCTTTGCTTTGTGACTTGTTATAAATAATTTTGACATACGAATTTGCTAATGATCCAAAGCCTATTTACATCTTTACCGTTAATGTTATTATCCGGCTTATGATGTACGTTGAAAAAAATTGCCATGCATGTGAAACCTGAATTAAATTGTTAAAATCGCATTAAAAACATCTGTGAGAATAAATATTTTTTAATAGGAGAATAAGGGATGGGAGTCCCCTTCAGACCAACTAAATGCCTATCGTTTACCCACAAAAATGACCGTAATTATACAACTCGCCGTATTAATATCATCATCATTATAAAGTCGTTATAATTAGGTATAATATAACGTCCCCATAACAATTAATAGAGGCAATAGCTCTATTAACAGTCTAAGAGACTTAAAATTAAATCCCTCTATTGTTATGGAAATAAGCAGCTTAATATAATTACGGCTCATGCGAGTTCCGTCATTTAGGCTATAATTTTGAGTTGGCTGGGACATACAGAAGACCTCTTTGGCCAGGTGGGTACTGGCGTCTCTCTCTCTCTCTCTCTCTCTCTCTCCAAATAACTGGAGAGATTCGCGTTCGATCCCAAAGGGGAAAGAACAAGAGACAGGCGTTGTCTTCCAAACAGTGCACCACTCTCGACCAGAGTTATAAATTTTGTCACTTACTGTTATTTGAGTGCTGTGGGACGTAGCTTGAGTAGAGAAAGGAAAAAGAGAAAGGAAGTTAGTAAAGGCCAGTAATCAGTGTTTACTCAAAATGTACACCATCTCAGTTAAAAATGAGATGGCCATCTTACTGATGGAAAGCCATTCATCAAATCAAACAGTCTGTTACTCTCAAGTTAATGTCTAGAGATCTAAGATGTTCACTGATACGAGCAGATTAAATCAAGGATTAGTCTTATGAGTGTTAAAACAAAGAGCGACATTTGATGTATTAGTATAACATACATTCAAATAAAATTATTCATACACACAATTTATATATGCTAAAAAGACAGTATCAAAGAATTCAATGCCACAAACGTGATCGCCTACAAAGAAAAAATGTACATATATATATATATATATATATATATATATATATATATATATGTGTGTGTGTGTGTGTGTGTGTGTGTGTGTGTGTGTGTGTGTGTGTGTGTGTGTGTGTGTGTGTGAGTGAGTGAGTGTAACTGGGTTTTGTATTCATCAAAACTACTGTCAAATACAATTAAAATAAATTTCTTGACAAAATTCAAGAAAATCGCTCGCGCTGGCATACAGACCATCTCAATACAGTAACGAAAACAGCAACACTTTTGTATCCCCTGCCTCGCATGATCCCAACAAAAGAGGGAATCATGATAAAGGGGCCACGAGAAAATGAAACAATAACAATAACAGCTGTTTTCGGTCCCCTAGCTCGAGTGACCTTAATAACGAAGAAAGTGATCGCGAGAAAGCCGAGAGAAAGGGAGAAAACAAAAGAGATATTACGAGAAATATGATTTACGAGACCATGGGAACTACGTCTTTCCGCGAGGGCACAAATGGGCCTCAAAATCAGATGAAGAAACTCGAAGAACATAAAAGATGGAAAAAAGTTCCGGAATGCCGGGGGTGAATAGGATGAAATAGGGACTGAAAAACGGTTCAACTAATCAACACTCAAGGTGCATATATAAATTTATCTTGACTTGTCTATTCGATTTTTAAATCAACGAAAGTGTTCAGTATTTTATTTTAGTTTTTTATAATTTAGAAAACGGTTCACCTAATCAATAAATAAATTGATCTTGTGTATTCGATTATTCAGTCAACCAAAGTGAACATTTTTGTTTTGTTTTTGCGGGGAATGGGGGGGGGGATTCCTTCCGTAACCAAACAGGACAGATGTCACGGAGCTGCAATAACCTCTATCTGCCAAAGTAGCTTTTAAAATAAACTGAAAAAAAAATAAAACATATCAATTCTGTAACAAAGTTGCCGCATCCCACATGTTCCGTTACTCCATCGCTCTTGTGTACCATGAATGAGCTTCATTTATACATCAAAGGGAGCCAGCTCAGTGGCGTTCATTAAGATTTCATGTACGCACACATACATACGCATACACAAAGGCAAGCACATATATATACTCTCTTTCTCTCTCTCATATATATATATTATATATATATATATATATATATATATATATATATATATATATATATATATATATATATACATGTTACATAGACATATATATAATATATATACACATATATGTGTGTGCATATATATATATATATATATATATATATATATATATATATATATATATATATATATATATATATATTTCTGACTCACATCAGGATGGAGCCCATTTGAAAGACCTGGGTTCGATCCTGAGGTGAGTCAGAAATTTATTTCTGTTCCACACCTAACTGTGTGTTGATATATATATATATATATATATATATATATATATATATATATATATATATATATATATATATATATATATAAATATATATATATATATATATATATATATATATATATATATGTATGTATGTATGTATGTGTAGGGTGTGTGCACATAGGTGAGTGGGTGTATAAGACAGAGAGAGAGAGAGAGAGAGAGAGAGAGAGAGAGAGAGAGAGAGAGAGAGAGAGAGAAGAGAGAGAGAATGAAACTGAAAACCAAGGTACAATTAGGGACCTTAAGTCCTTTAGAGAAGGCCTCTAAGACACCTCAGTAAGAACCCGATGCAATTCGAACTTCATAAAAGTGGTCACTAACCTCTTTACAAGAAGCCCCCACTCTCTCTCTCTCTCTCTCTCTCTCTCTCTCTCTCTCTCTCTCTCTCTCTCTCTCTCTCTCTCTCTCTCTCTCTCTCTCTCTCTCTTGGAGATCGTCAAATATTTGCCAGGGTGGGTTATGAAGGTACGGGGTCTCTTGGGTGATACCGTGTCTAAATAATGGATAAATAAATGAAAATAATAAATACATGAATAAATAAATACGCTAGTACGCATAAATAAATATATATGCTAATACATAAATAAATTTTTTATATATAAATAAGATAATGAATAATGAAATTAAAAATAAATAAAATGTAAAATGAAATGAATAAATCAATGAAATAATATATAAAGCATTCTAAAAATTAATCAGTCAATCAATAATACAGAAATAAATTTAAAAATTCAATAAATATATAAATAACGAAAATAAAATATATAAATAAATAAACTGATTAAGTAAACAATAATCATGCTCTACTATCCGGAAAGAAAGATAATTAACTAAATTTGCTTACTCTATTAACACTTTTATTTCAAAATTACTCTCTACATGATGACGGAGATCATAAAAAAAATCTGTAGTAACTCAGAATATCAATAATACATTCACTCCTAAGACAATAGTCAGTTAAGAACAAAAGACGAATTTCCTACTAAGACAGCTCATTCAAAACTCTAAACCGCCTTCATCTCGTTTGAATCTTCAATATATTTCTTTATTAGTTCCATTATTGTGAAATTAGCAATGATTCACCTTTAGGTTGCTTCACAAGATAATCTATGTTGAGATTTAAACAACAAAACCAGACATTGTGCCAAGCTGTTAGTATGTACAAAACACGAGAGTACATTCGACCCCCGGTATTCGCGGGTGTTGTGTACTGCTGCCCCCAGCATATAGCTAAAATCCGCGAATACTTAAAACCCCTCTGAAAACGCTTATAACTGCCTATTTTGATAGTTCAGAACACCAAAAAAAACTCTAAAAATGCTTATATCTGAATATTTTAATAGTTTTATCACAAAAAGTATATTTAGTCACAAAAATTATATGAAAATACAGTAATTTGTGAATATTTCTCGATGAGAAATATCACAAATAGCCGAATTTTCCGTGAATAATGTGTATGTATGTTCCATAGAGAAATCCGCGAATAGGTGAACCAGCGAATCCGGAACCGCGAATAGGAGGGTGTCCACTATTACATTCGCAGAAGCCGGTCACTAAAAAAAAATTTTTTTCAGGTTACAATTTATGGTTTTAGACATCAAATAAACTAAAGTTTACATGTAGGCCTCAATGTTACCATACGGTCAGTATCTTTCTTAATATTTAAGACACTGATGGGAAAACCTAAAACTAATTATATCAAATGATTTTGTCTTTATATATTGTATTTAATAGACTGATTTCAAACTAAACACTTGTGACATATCCACAATCTAAACTGCACTTATATTACCAGTATTTTTGTATGTTGCATGTGGGCTTCTGCATGAAGAAAATGTTGAATGTGCGTGCTGATAAACAGTTTAAATCTGCAACTCGATGTCACACAAGTTTTATGAAAAGGTTGTGTGGTATTAAGCTGTGTAGCAGCTGAACGCTTAGCTTATTCCGCTTTGCTCTTCAATACTAAGGCACTAACTGAATGATTCTTTCTAGAATTCTGCTTAATTGCATAAAGCTGTGGTATTAAATGACTCCTTCACAATAACAGTGCTTTAAATAATTTGATTCATAATTTCCAGCTGCTTAAATGGCTTTGGACGTCTGATTAGAGAAAAGGTTTTGAGCTTTTTCTTAAACAGATATTCCTAAGCTTCCCAATATCAGGTAAATCAACCATGAACCCATTTAGTTTAAGGTATGTATCAAAAGTAAATGGTATTCTCCATTCACAAAACTTGAGAACATTACAATAAAATATAATCCCGTCGTTCTGGTGAAGGAACAAGTATTAAGTGAGCATTGACAGCCAAGTGACACAAACCTTGTCAGTTGATGTTCAATCAAAACATGCATCAGAGGAGACTGTAGATAGATAAAGAAAATCAATGATAATCATTCTTTCCTCTTTACTCAATCTGATCCGGCACTGAACCATTTGAATGTCTCCATAACTCAGGAAACGCAAGTAAAATCTTCAACCTGTCGTAGAAATGACGAAAACAGTCTTTGGCCAAACTTACAACTGATACAATATTAGTTTTCTGGCGTGGTAGCATCATAGTAACTTACTTAAACTCTGCAGTAGGGTATACCAACCTCCTCCAAATTAGGAACTTAGGGTTCCTACATGCTGTTTTCTCAGTGTCACTACAACAATATACTGGCCTAAAATGGAAAACTGCTGTATCTGCAAAATTTTCGAAACTGAGATATAACATGGAAAACTGCAGTATCTGCAACATTTTCGAAAGTGAGATATATCATGGAAAACTGCAGTATCTGCAAAATTTTCGAAACTGAGATATATCATGGAAAACTGCAGTATCTGCAAAATTTTCGAAATTGAGATATGCCAACTGTTGGGCTCGTGAAACACTAATACACAAGTTACTGCAGTTTCAGAATGAATCTTCAATGCTTTATTTAGGGGGTCCCATTTGCAGTATCTGCAAAATCAGTAGTAAGGCAAGGAAAAACTGCAATATCTACCATTTTTCTCAGTTTTGTATTTTTACAGATACTGCTGTCTTCCATTTTAGGGCAGTATAGGCGATATGACATAGAAAAACAACCTCTGAAATCCTAAGCTGAGACCTTTTCACATGCCTACAACCTAGCTAAATTAACCTTACAGAAGGGTACGTTCTTAACCCTGCTCCATTAGTCAAAATAGCAGAACCTTATGGGATGTAAATTTCCTTACTGAAACACCCAGGAACCTTTGAGAAGAATCCCATACACTTCACCAAGAAGAGCAAAATTGTCTCCTGATTTCCAGACCTTAATTAAAGAGAAGAAGTAAACTCTGTCGTTGCAGGGAGCTGTTAGGAATGTTCGTGACAAAAATGTAAAGTATTCATTTAAAATATATATAAGAAATTGTTTGCAAATTTACCAGCTTTAACTATTTTTCAAGTGTTTCAACATGACAGTTCATCAGATGGAACAAACTATAACAGACATTAACAAAAACGTATGAGGCGCCAACAAGAACTAAGCATCGTTTTAAGATTCATAAAACTAGATTATTCCTACAAATTATATTGAAAGTGTTTATTTGACCAGGGTATAGAAGTTCAATTTTGTGGATAAAGTCGTCTGAAACTGCTCTTGATTTTTTTATGCTCGCCTCTATAACCTTATAACCCATAAGGAAAGTTCTTTAATTATCTTCTGTATCATTCAAGAGGTCATTATGATTGTAACAGTCATAAATGACCCACTCGCAACTCGAAACAAAAAGCAACAAGTAAAAAATGAGCCGAAGTTTCTCCAGGACAATCGAGTTTTCTGTACAGCGTATAATACTGTGCGAAACTTTCAGCCGCGACCCATGAAACTAAGCCACGGTCCGGTGGTGCCCTGTGTTGTTGGTACCTATATCGGTGCCAAAAGTACGATTATGGTTAACTTTAACCTTAAATAAAATAAAAACTACAGAGGCTAGAGGGCTGCAATTTGGTATGTTTGCTGATTGGAGGGTGGATGATCAACATACAAATTTGCAGCCCTCTAGCCTCAGTAGCTTTTAAGATCTGAGGGCGGACAGAAAAAGTGCGGGCGGACAGACAAAGCCGTCACAACAGTTTTCCTTTACAGAAAACTAAAAATCAACACGAAATCACAGTGAGCTCAGAAGTTAAAAATTGCACAAAATTGCAAAGTCAAATTAAAGTTGAATGAGTGTCGCAAAAAAAAGTATCAAATAACGAATTAAATGGAGTCTTCAAAAGTCAAGGACTGCGCGAGGAATACGGGAAATGGCTTCCTTCATTAAAGTCCTGGAATCAGAATCTGGAATCATGGAATTGACTCCTAAGTGTCGGATGCGGACGAGTGAGTCTGAGTTATGCAGTCAGTCGTAATTCGAATCGCAAAAAAAAAAATTCGTTCTCTCTCTCTCTCTCTCTCTCTCTCT
>NC_089782.1:41476321-41491321 GCF_040412425.1 Macrobrachium rosenbergii
TTCAGAAGAGCAAAAATCCATCCTGATATCGAGCCAGTTTAACCAAACAACACCACAATTCAAAGGTTGTTAGGTTGTTCAGAAGAGCAAGAATCCATCCAGATATCGAGCCAGTTTAATCAAACAACAGCAACAATTCAAAGGTTGTTAGGTTGTTCAGAAGAGCAAGAATCCATCCTGATATCGAGCCAGTTTAATCAAACAACAACAACAATTCAAAGGTGGATAGGTTGTTCAGAAGAGCAAGAATCCATCCTGATATCGAGCCAGTTTAATCAAATAACAGCAACAATCCAAAGGTTCTTAGGTTGTTCAGAAGAGCAAGAATCCATCCTGATATGGGGCCAGTTTAATCAAACAACACCACAATTCAAAGGTTGTTAGGTTGTTCAGAAGAGCAAGAATCCATCCTGATATCGAGCCAGTTTAATCAAACAACAGCAACAATTCAAAGGTTGTTAGGTTGTTCAGAAGAGCAAGAATCCATTCTGATATGGGGCCAGTTTAATCAAACAACAGCAACAATTCAAAGGTTGTTAGGTTGTTCAGAAGAGCAAGAATCCATCCTGATATGGGGCCAGTTTAATCAAACAACAGCAACAATTCAAAGGTTGTTAGGTTGTTCAGAAGAGCTAGAATCCATCCTGATGTGGGGCCAGTTTAATCAAACAACAGCAACAATCCAAAGGTTCTTAGGTTGTTCAGAAGAGCTAGAATCCATCCTGATATGGAGCCAGTTTTATCAAACAACAGCAACAATTCAAAGGTTCTTAGGTTGTTCAGAAGAGCAAGAGTCCATCCTGATATCGAGCAAGTTTAATCGAACAACAGCAGCAATTCAAAGGTTGTTAGGTTGTTCAGAAGAGCAAGAATCCATCCTGATATCGAGCCAGTTTAATCAAACAACGCAACAATTCAAAGGTTGTTAGGTTGTTCAGAAGAGCAAGAATCCATCCTGATATGGGGCCAGTTTAATCAAACAACAGCAATAATTCAAAGGTTGTTAGGTTGTTCAGAAGAGCAAGAATCCATCCTGATATGGGGCCAGTTTAATCAAACAACAGCAACAATCCAAAGGTTCTTAGGTTGTTCAGAAGAGCTAGAATCCATCCTGATATGGAGCCAGTTTTATCAAACAACAGCAACAATTCAAAGGTTGTTAGGTTGTTCAGAAGAGCAAGAGTCCATCCTGATATCGAGCAAGTTTAATCGAACAACAGCAGCAATTCAAAGGTTGTTAGGTTGTTCAGAAGAGCAAGAATCCATCCTGATATCGAGCCAGTTTAATCAAACAACGCAACAATTCAAAGGTTGTTAGGTTGTTCAGAAGAGCAAGAATCCATCCTGATATGGGGCCAGTTTAATCAAACAACAGCAACAATTCAAAGGTTGTTAGGTTGTTCAGAAGAGCAAGAATCCATCCTGATATGGAGCCAGTTTAATCAAATAACAGCAACAATCCAAAGGTTCTTAGGTTGTTCAGAAGAGCTAGAATCCATCCTGATATGGAGCCAGTTTTATCAAACAACAGCAACAATTCAAAGGTTGTTAGGTTGTTCAGGAGAGCAAGAGTCCATCCTGATATCGAGCAAGTTTAATCGAACAACAGCAGCAATTCAAAGCTTGTTAGGTTGTTCAGAAGAACAAGAATCCATCCTGATATCGAGCCAGTTTATTCAAACAACAGCAACAATTCAAAGGTTGTTAGGTTGTTCAGAAGAGCAAGAATCCATCCTGATATGGGGCCAGTTTAATCAAACAACAGCAACAATTCAAAGGTTGTTAGGTTGTTCAGAAAAGCAAGAGTCCATCCTGATATGGAGCCAGTTTAATCAAACAACAGCAGCAATTCAAAGGTTGTTAGGTTGTTCAGAAGAGCAAGAACCCATCCAGATATGGAGCCAGTACAATCAAACAACAGTACAATTCAAAGGTTTTTATGTTGTTCAGAAGAGCAGGGGCAAGTGGTGGCATAAGGTCATCTTAATCTAACAAAAACTAATCTGACCCAACTTTAATTCTGCAAATCTCTTGCTCAAATTTCATGTGTAAGGCTCTTTTAGTTCAAAATATTGGCAAACAGTTCAAAAGGTTGTTCCTCTCCTTAGGACCTTCCGTTAACTTTATTGCTCTGAATATCATTCTAGTGACCTACCATATGGTCAACTCGAACAACACTGCCTTAAAGGTCATTCCAGTGACCTTCCAAAAGTGCCTTTTGTACATATTTGCTTTGAACATCATTCCAGTGACCTTCCATAAGTTCAATTTGGGCAACATTGTCTTGAACATCGCTTCAACATTCTGGCGACCTTCCAAAAGTTCATTTGTGCATCTTTGCTTTGAGCATCATTCCAGTTACCTTCCATAAGTTCATTTTGGGCGCATTTGCCTTGGACATCATTCCAGTGACCTTCCATGAGTTCTTTTTGAGCACCGGTACCTAGAACATCATTCCAGTGACCTTCCATGAGTTCTTTTTGAGCACCATTACCTTGAACATCATTCCAGTGACCTTCCATGAATTCACTTTGAGCATCATTCCAGTGACCTTCCATAAGCTCAATTTGAGCAAAATTGTCTTGAACATCTTTCCAGTGACCATCCATCCGTTCTTTTGGAGCATCACTTATCCAGTAACATTCCATATGTTTATTCTGAGGTCTTTGCCTTCAACGTAATTCTAGTGACCTTCCATCAGTTCATTTTGAGGAACGCCGCCTTGTAAATACAAGTTTATTTAAAGCATTTCAGTAGCCTCCCATAAGTTCACGTTTTATTATCATTGCCTATTATGTCATTCCAATGATTCATTGAAAGTCCATTTGAACAGAATCACATCTCAACATTATTCTAAGTTTCTTGCTTGATGGAGACTGTGTTTAGTGAAGGCCTCGTTTGTTTTTCTCTCGAAGTAGAAAGGTGATGATCGCGAATGACTGATATCAGCCACATTCTTATGCCTTGATTTAATAATACGTAATGAGTCTCGGTATTCTTAGTTTTGCGACTCTCAAAATGGCGTTAACCCTAAATCCTCAAAATGCAGAATGAGAAAGTCTCTTACAAAGGCGGTACTGCAGGAAAAGTGTTATATATATATATATATATATATATATATATATATATATATATATATATATATATATATATATATATATATATATATATATATATATATATATATATATGTATATAAAATATATATACATACATATATAAATATATATATATATATATATATATATATATATATATATATATATATATATATATATATATATATATATATATACATATAAATATATATATAAGTATTTCTTTAAAAGTGAAAACCAGTAAAGTCGACAGCATTTTCGATTTTGAGAGCTAATACGTCTTATATAATGAAAAATTTCCTTACTGAGTTTAAAACTAACACTCAGACAAAAATAACACGAACAGAAGTGTAATTTGAAAACCATGTTTGTCACCTACGTAATATTTTCCTGCATCATGAAAGAGTAGAGAGAGAGAGAGAGAGAGAGAGAGAGAGAGAGAGAGAGAGAAAGAGAGAGAGAGATAATCAATGTCAGAATATAGACCTCTGGGAGGCGGCAAATGGAAGGCATTATGGATTGGTGGGAATTCGCCAGCCTCATGTCAACAAACGGCTACCACCACACACAATGTGAAGATCTCCAATAGCAGAGCCCTCTCTCTCTCTCTCTCTCTCTCTCTCTCTCTCTCTCTCTCTCTCTCTCTCTCTCTTTCACCGTGTCAGGCGGCGAGCGTGCGCGGGCTTTGGAATCTCTGACCCCCTCTTGTGTTCTTCGCCAAATTAATATCATCAGGTGGAATTCGACCCTCACCGAACGTTTACGCCAAAGACCCAAAGGCTGACCTCATACGAGTACAGGGCGCCCTTAAAGCTCACGTGTCATTCAAAAATGTCATTCTCTTTTTTTTTCTGATGGATGGTTGGGATTCCTGCAAATATTGTTGAGTGTACACAACAGCAATCCTCGGAAAAATAGCTATACATTTTCAGTTCATAAACAAATATGAAAAAATTAAGAATCAATGCAAAATCCACTACTCTGGCATGTACTGTAAGTTTGTGTATATATGTTGACGTGATATTCCCAATTAACCAAAATTTATAACCAAGGAATCAATAATGGTTATCATTAAAACAAATTCGAAATTCTTGTTTGTATGTTTGTGCGTATATGAAGACGTGATATTTCCAGTTACCTAATCCAGTTTCTAACCAGAAATCAATAATGGGTTCGTGATATTTCCAGTTACCTAATCCAGTTTCTAACCAGAAACCAATAATGGTTATCATTAAAAAAACACTATTTTCGTGTGGTTGTGTGAACGTGCGTGTAGACGTGACATTTCCAGTTAACCAAAATCCACCAAATCAGTAATGGTTATCATCAAAAAACAAAATCAGTACTCGTTTGTTTGTGTGTGTGTGGTGCAGCCTACTTACGTGAGACGCGATATTTCAATTATCTTAATTAAAATTTCTAACCACGATATCAATAATACTTATCATCAAAACAAAACCACTATTTTCGTTTGTATGTATGTACATACGTGTGGACGTGATATTTACAGTTTACCAAAACTTTTAACCAAAAATCAATAATGGTTATCACCAAAACAAAACCACTATTTTTGTGAGCTTCTGTTAACGTGCATGCATGTATGTATATGCGTGTACCTATATGCAGACATGACATTTCCAATTACCTTGCCCCAAATTTCTAACCAGGAAATCAATAATGGCTGTCCAACATTTCACTAAAAAAAATCGAATAGATTTTCTTTATAAACGAAAATAAACAAGTAAAAAATGTGCCGAAGATAGAGTTTTCTGTACAGCCGGTGCAGCGTATAATCAAGGCCACTGAAAATAGATCTATCTTTCGGTGGTCACGCTATAATACAGTATGAGCCGCGACCCATGAAACTTTAACCACGGCCTGGTATTGGCCTATCCTATATCGTTGCCAGAAGCACGATCATGGCTAACTTTAACCTTAAAACAAATAAAAACTACTGAGGCTAGAGGACTGCAATTTGGTATGTTTCATGATTGGAGGGTGGATGATCAACATACCAATTTGCAGCCCCCTAGCCTCAGTAGTTTATAAGATCTGAGGGCGGGCAGAAAAGTGCGGACAGAAAAATGTGCAGACAGAATAAAGTGCGGACGGACAGACAAAGCCGGCACAATAGTTTTCTTTTACAGAAAACATAAAAAACTGACAATAAAAAAACCACTATCCTTGTTTGTATGTGTGAACGTACAGATAGACGTGGCATTTCCAATTAACAAAAATCATCTAACCACCAAATCAATAACAGTTTATCGTACATTCGACAAGAAGTTTCTGTTTGGCTTCCTTTTCGCCGAAGAGAACGTTCACAAATAACACGATAACTGGAAATGCGTCTGAGATGAAACAATGAATTTTTCAGTAAGCAGACTCGGGCGTTTCATCCAGTTCGAATGCAGACATGCCTGTGAATGTATAATCACGGAGGAATTTCCTGTTTGTAATCCTATCAGATCATTCCTTCCTACGCCATTTATTGAAGATTTTCATGTTAAAAGCAGTAATCTGTGATGACATATTCATAATCTACCAGTCATTTCAAAAGCATGTTCCTATAAAGTCTGTGTCCACTGACTCGATGTGACAAATAATTTTTATTACATAGAATGACCCTGATATTTCATAACGATAGATAATTCATAACAAAGAAAATCCTGATATTTTATAACGATAGATAATTCATAACAAAGAAAATCCTGATATTTTATAACGATAGATAATTCATAACAAAGAAAGCCCTGATATTTTATAACGATAGATAATTCATAACAAAGAAAACCTTGATATTCTAAAACGATAGATAATTCATAACAAAGAAAGCCCTGATATTTTATAACGATAGATAATTCATAACAAAGAAAACCCTGATATTCTATAACGATAGATAATTCATAACAAAGAGAAAACAAGTAAAATTGCGCCGAAGTTTCTTCGGCGCAATCGAGTTTTCTGTAGAGCGTATAATCAAGGCCACCGAAAATAGATCTATCTTTCAGTGGTCTCGGTATAATTTTGTATGATCCGCGGTCCATGAAACTCTCAGCCGGCCGTGGTGGCCTGTGTTGTTGCGTTACCAGAAACACGATCATGGTTAAATTTAACCTTAAATAAAATTATAACTACTGAGGCTAGAGGACTACAATTTGGAATGTTTCATGATTGGAGGGTGGATGATCAACATACCAATTTGCAGCCCCCTAGCCTCAGTAATTTTTAAGATCTGAGGGCGGACAGAAAAAGTGCGGACGGACAGACGAAGTCGGCACAATAGTTTTCTTTTCCAGAAAACTAAAAGGTTATCCTTAGAGGCTCATCCATATAAAGTCAAGTACCCAACGAGGAATTTGTCAATAAATTTATCATATAAAAATGAAATGGAATTATATAAAAACAAAATGTAATATATGCATATAATAAATCAAAGAATGAAAATATGAAACCGATTTTAAATATACAAACTACCGATCTAACAAGAATGTATAAAAACAGTCACAATTATTAATCGGATAATCATTGTTTCAGATAATATCTAGAGAGACAATTCATTAAAGTGGTTTAAAACAGCAGAGACTGTGTAAAGAAGAATAATGAATGCTCCAAGCTCAGCAATTCTCCTCCTTCTTCTGTTCTTCCCGAATACCCTTCCAGAGATAGAGGCTGTGTTGGTTTCCTCTTGGTTAAGCCCCTTCACCATTCGACTTCCGTTTTGCTTTTTCTTGTTTTCTCTGGACCTGGGCTGGAAAAGGGCATTAGGGTGAAAGGCCCTATAGCCTTTGAACAATAACAGGAAATGGAAAAAGGAATGACTCAACGCCGAAGATTTTCAACGTCACGAAAAACCAAAGCAGATAGAGAAACCCAAAGTTCAGCAGCCAAGAGTGACAGACCTTACAGTGGTCTAATTGGCCATGGACCACAATGAGGCCGGAGGCACTAGAGGCCTGAGTGACGAAACTCGTAAACATCTGACGGCCTCGAAAACTCGAACAGATTTCAATGTAAAACGAAAAGGAAAACAAGTAAACCAGATCAAGAAAGTGTCAGAGCACCACAGATTACATAAACCGAATAAAATCCCGTTTTAGTTTTCTGTAAAAGAAAACTATTGTGGCGGTTTTGTCTGTCCGTCCGCACGTTATTCTGCCCGCACTTTTTCTCTCCGCCTTCAGATCTTAAAAACTACCGAGGCTAGAGGACTGCAAATTGGTATGTTGATCCACCCCCCCCCCCTTCAATTATAAAACATTCCAAATTGCAACCCTCTAGCCTCAGTAGTTTTTTATTTGATATAAGATTAAAGTTAGTTATAATCGTGCTTCTGGTAATGCTATACGATAGGCCACCACCGGGCCGTGGTTAAAACTTCATGGGCCTCGGCTTATAGAGCTTTATACCGAGACCACCAAAAGATAGATCTGTTTTCGGTGGACTTGATTATACGCTAATAGCGGCTGTACAGAAAACTTTTCTTCAGCGCATATTTTTCACTTGTTTTGTAACGTACAGCAAGCCCAAATAAATAATTCAGACACATTAAACGGAAAAGAAGAGAGAATACCAAGCCAGATAAAAAAAAAAAAAAAAAAAACGAAATGAGAAAATGGTTTTTCTACGCCTTTTTCCACGCTACGGATCTATCAGGACTTGTTTACAAAAATCGGGGACGAAATTAAACCCCCCTTTCATTCTTCCCCGAACGAGACTAAACTCGGCGCTCGGAACTGTGACCGACGAAGGTTTTATCTGATCCGAACTCTCTCTCTCTCTCTCTCTCTAAAACAGCGTTTGGGCAGCCTCCTCCTCTCTTTTTATTTTCCTCCTTTATTTGCTTTTCCGGCTTTTTTCCTCCTTTCTTTCCCTCGCCTGTTTACTTTCCCCGCTTTTTCTTCCTCTGCCCCAAAACTGTTTTCGTGTTCTTTCCTCCCTTCTTGGAAGAAGAAGAAGAAGAAGAAGAAGAAGAAGAAGAAGAAGAAGAAGAAGAAGAAGGAGAAGAAGGAGGAGAAGAAGAAGCGTTGAGAGAAGAAGGGTCAAGAGGAAGGCATTTGAGTTGGCTGAACTTTTGTTTTTAGAAGACGGGAGGAATATTTCTAATCGCCTCTAATCCAATGTGGAGGAAGAGGAGGAGGAGGAGGAGGAGGAGGAGGAGGAGGAGGAGGAGGAGGAGGAGGAGGATAAAATGATGATGATGAGGATGAGGATGAGGAGGAGGAGGAAGAGGAGGAGGAGCTGGAGGAGGAGTAGAAAATGAGAAGAAGGAGGAGGAGGAGGAGGGGGAGGAGGAGACCAGGAGTAGAAGTGAGTAGAAATTGTGAAGGAAGCATTATAAAAAAAAAAAAGGAATAGGGAGAGTATGACAATATCGAGCAGGATAAAGAGAAAAATAAAGTGCGAAGAGAAAGAGTTGGAGCAGAAGGGAAATGAGAGCACACTAAAAAAATTAATCGAAATTAGGAAACCGAGAGAGAGAGAGAGAGAGAGAGAGAGAGAGAGAGAGAAGCAAGGTGGAAGGAAGGAGCAGCCCTTCAGCCCCTTTAAGGAAGTAAGGTTATGGGAATCAGATAAAAACCGAAGCAGGAACAGATACCCAAAGCCAGGCAGCAGGGGTAAACAAACGGAGGATTGCTCACTATCTCTGTAACTGCAATAAAAACAAAATTTCAGGCTCTTTGCTGCTATTGGCTACTAGTTTTCTTATTATAAAATATGATATCTATGTATGCAAACATACATATATATATATGTATATGTATACATATATTTATGTAAGTATATAAATGTTCATTATACATATCACACACATATATATTATATATTTATATATATATATATATATATATATATATATATATATATATATATATATATATATATATATATATATATATATATATATATATTTATATTTACAGTATATATATATATATATATATATATATATATATATATATATATACTTCTTATAAATACACTCAATAAAAAAACATTTATACAGAGAGCTTCATGTTAACTTCATGTGTCAATCAAGGTAAAATATGAGATGGATAAGAGACGCATTTTCACACATTTTTTCTCAAGCCCACTTTTATAACTCCGCTAATGTTTTTTCTTATTTTTTTTTTATTTCTCTTTTGCTTTGGTAATTCCGCAGTATTGCAATGCCTGTCATTTTTTTCTTTTGCAAACGAACTGCATCATATATTAATTCCGCATGCATATCTAAGAAAAATTAATTTTAGCCATCATGAAGTCGTATATTTTTACTTAAAAAAAATTTAATCGTATATATTTATGCGATGTTTTGCATCTTGCTTCAGAATGCTACAATTGATTGTGATGTAATGTTTCTTGAAATATCTAAATAGATAGACTAATATCTGTTTTTTATTTCTCCTGCAGGTGAGGTCTCACACATCCAGTTACAAAAGCCTTAAATTGAAATGTCTGCTTTGGTGAGTTATCATTTCAGCAACTAAATTCTTTCTCATGATTAATAGAAACTCGTTTCACTATACATAAATTTTCATGTTATTATTGTTAAAAGTAACTCTAACATGAGTTTTAGAAATATTTCTCTGTGAAACACGCGTACAAAGAAAACAAGTAAAAAATGTGCCAAGTTTCTCCGGAGCAACCGAGTTTCTGTACAGTGTATAATTTTGCATGAAACCTTCAGCAACGGCCCATGAAACCCTTGGCCGCTGCCCATGAAATTTTCAGCCACGGCCCGGTGGTGGCCTGTGTTGTTGGTGCCTATAGCGGTACCGGAAGTACGATTATGGCTAACTTTAACCTTAAATCGAATTAAAACTACTGAGGCTAGAGGGCTGCAATTTGGTATGTTTGATGACTGGAGGGTGGATGATCAACATACCAATTTGTAGCTCTCTATCCTCAGTAGTTTTTAAGATCTGAGGGCGGACAGAAAAAGTGCGGACAGACAGACAAAGCCGTCACAATAGTTTTCTTTTACAGAAAACTAACAAGAAATAGCATTTACGAATGCATAAATATACAAACTTGACTTAACTATAAGTTTACGTAGGTCTGCAAAAATGCATGCTTAATATCACTGACCTAAACATTTTGGTAGTTTGCTTGTATTTCACTTATATTTCAGTGTATTTCAGACGCCCTAATAAGGAATCATGAAACATCTCTTTTTCTCATTAGTATTCATAAAAATATTGTCTCAACAAAGGGAGAATTATTTTTTAAAAAGTAAACAAATGAGATAGAAATGTTTTCCGGGATATTTTTAAGAGAATGGAATTTCATTATCTTGCTTAATAATTAAGGTGGTAATTAGTAAAATATGCAATTGCCTATTACTTATCATTACATTCACATAAGAATCGTTCTTAAGAGGAAACTTTCATAAGATTTGGAAATACCTGTAAAGGTAAATATTAATTAAGGGCAATATACGATTCTCTGTTATATTCTATGTAAGAAACTGATGAAAAAGCATAGAATTTACATGGGAAGGAAGAACCCAATATATCTCAAAATTCAGATATACATGCGTACATACACATATATATACAGTATATATATATATATATATATATATATATATATATATATATATATATATATATATATATATATATCTCACGCTACTGAATTATGGCTCTCATGTTCCGGATACATATGATATCCTCATCTTTTTTTTCCAGAGACACTTTTTACTGAAAGCCTTGAACTCGAAATGGGAAATAAACGAGGTTGTTCTAGTCCTAGTCCGGGTGGGATTCGAACATAAATTCGAACACAAATGTTCCCCAGGAACGTGAAGATACTGTTTATTGGAATAACACATTACAATGTTCTTTGGACTAATGTAAGCGAAGCACAACTGTTTATTGTTAGCTGAAACAACACATTACTGTGTTCTTTTGACTAATTATTATTATTATTATTATTATTATTATTATTATTATTATTATTATTATTGGGTAGATGAACCCTACTCATATGGAACAAGCCCACCAAATGGGCCATCGACCTGAAACTCAAGCTTCCAAAGATATGGTGTTCATAAGGAACAAGTAAGAGGAAGTAAAGGGTAATACAGAAAGAAGAGATACCACCTATCAACAAAGAAAAAAAAATAATAAACAGATAAATAGATGACAATGTATCAAAATGCAAGAAGAATAGCATTAGGGTAGTAAGCATTGCATTTTCCCTTGAACTTCCGAAGTTCCAATTGCACGACAGTACTGTGTTGTACCTGACTGTTGCGAAGCACAGCTTTGTTCAAAAGAACAAGCACATGTTCGATGGCATAACAAGTTCTTGTGACTGACAAAAAAAAAAAATAACAATTTTTCCCCTGACCCCGTCATATATGTCATTAGGTCGCACCAGCTGGCTCCTCTCCTGCGACCCGCCCGGAACTTTTGATCTGACGAAATTGCGTAGAACAATAACAAACGAGATAACGGGACACAACAACATTACCGGGAGGCAAATGTCAGAGTGTCAGTGATGCCTTAACTCTCAATTAGCCGCTCCCGCTTTGAAGCGTCTAAAATATACATCGCCGGGTAAAACCATCAGCTAATTACAATCAGTCCTGCCCCGAGTTGCTCCACTGAATGGTAATGAGATTACTCCCGACTTACTGCTGTAGGAAGGGACTCCTTTGTACGTGTCTTGTGACTCGAGTTATACGAGATTATCTTCGACTTATGAACAAAATGAAGATAGGCGTATAAAGTATCATAAATGTATACACACACAAACACATACACACATATATATATATAATTTATAAACATGTATATATGTATACTTTATAATTATTATATATTAAGTATATATATACATAAACATTATACACATACATATACATATATGCATACGTTTCGAGAAAGCCCAACACTACTGGTTCACAACTACCAACATGAGTGTGTGTTCGGCTCACGTTTGCTAGTCCGTGGATCGCTCACGGCCTACCGCCCACAAGTTCACCCGGCTGTAAATGACTTCCAGTGTCTGCTGAAAAAAAAAAAAAAAAAAAAAAGGCGTGAAGCGGTCAGCCTCAACCCTAAAGATTTTCTGGAATATGCAGAGGGTAAAATCGTACTAGTTTGCGTGTTCATTCTCGATTCAGCTATACAGTGTGTGTGTGTGTGTGTGTGTGTGTAAGCAGCCTTAACCCCCAATGCCGACATTAATCCAACATCAAACAAATAATAAATCAGAGGGAGAGAAAGAAAGCGAACTTTAAATATTACCTCACATTCCACCTCTGCAACAGCGGCCTGATTTATTGTCAACATAATTCCTGATAAGGTTTCGCGAAAGTTTGATCTTCCCTGACAACCCGTTTCTGAGGCTTTTCAATTACCTGTAGAGAAACTCATAACTCCAGATAAGCACATAACTCAGATTAAATTCACATGACGCCAATCCCTCATTATGCGGACGAACCAAACAGGATTAAAAAATGAGGAAAATTTTCTACGAAAAGACTCGCCTTTTTTTTCGATTTTTTTTTCACCATTAGAAGTCGGCATAAAGAAAGTAGCAGAGGTGATAATAGGATATGGTGTAATAGCATTTTTTTTCTCTTTTCTCTCTAACAGTAGTTATCAAAAGCAAAATTTAACAAATAAAATAAATAAACACGCTTGACTTAAAGAGATTTTATATGATATGAATGGCAGAAAATATTTAGTGGTGATAGCGAGAAGTTGCAGAGGCTGGCAAATTCCTAAAAACACTTACAGGAAAAGTTGAAAGTCTGTTTTAGTAAAAGTAAATGTTTACAAAAGAAAGTGATACGTGTCAATGGAGGTGAATAATGTGTTATGGGGAATGTCAGTGTGAATGGCAGAAGCACAGATCTGACAGACACAAAGAATGTAAGTGTTACAATTAATGACACATTAAGGATAAAAAAAAATGAAACAGCAGGCGATGAAAGAAAGGCAGCAAGGTCTATGAAAAAGCAGAAAGCTCATTTTCATCTATAGCGCAAATAACTGTGGGCTATGTGCACATATGTAAGTAATTACAATACCAAAACTTGTAAGGGACCGGCTATCAAATATTACACACACACACACACAAAATATATATATATATATATATATATATATATATATATATATATATATATATATATATATATATATATATATATATATATATGTGTGTGTGTGTGTGTGTGTGTGTGTGTGTGTATTCAATATAATTATATATATATATATATATATATATATATATATATATATATATATATATATATATATATATATATATATATATATATATATATATATATATATATATATATATATATATATTAACAGAATATTTAATGTGTTCACCGTAAGAGAAGAGAGAGAGAGAGAGAGAGAGAGAGAGAGAGAGAGAGAGAGAGAGACAATCTTTGAGTGAGAGAGAGAGAGAGAGAGGTCGCCCAGCTCAAAATCCTATTTTCGTAGATGCTTTTATATTCCCCATATAGTCTAAACCCATTTTGCCTTGAGAAACAAAAACCTCAGAAATATCGCTCATTCCCCTTCCCTTGTTTGTGATTACGTGAGAAGATAAAAACTAAGCGTTTTATCATCTCGGTTATTGGAGGAAATTCCATTTCAAAGGCCCGGGATTGTTCAAATCTTCTTTGCTAGAAAAAAAGAGGTATCATATTTCCCAAGAAGTAATAACATTCCTTGAACTGTATTTTCTTTTACAACCGACAATTTGAACGTCTTCTCTGATTCTGAAATGAATATAACATGTTTTTTCAAAATGTGATGATGCTTTTCAGAGCCGCGCTCGCCTGAATTCCTCTTCTTGAAAAAATGGATATGAATGCACAACATAAAATAACTATATTTATCTCGTTATTTCTTCTGCCAAATAGTCTGTATACGGTAAATTCCACAAAATTCTCGTAAGAAAACAGACCCTTTTCCACTCTCATGCCATTTATCTCTGCCTCCCTTCTATCTCCAACATTCAGCGCCACCTGATAAATATGAAATCAGATTCCCTGACAGGCTCCACCACCTCGAATATCTCCCCTGACCTCAAAAGGAGAGTGAACACATCTTCCCCAAATGTGATCACCATGTTTAAATCATACTCTTTCTTCTTCCCGATCCATATCTCGCCGAATCTGCCTGCCTCCTTCCCTCCCTCCCACTGCTCTCGTCCTATCATCCTTCCAGAATCACTTCCTCGTATTAACCTGCGTAATCTTCGATTACTTCCATTGACGTGTCTCCCTCCCATTCAATCATTCTTCTTTCCTCCAGCCAGATCACAATGGCTCAGTTCCTTAATCGTATTTTCTCTTACGTTCTTCCATTTTCACAACTGGATCTCTCTCTCTCTCTCTCTCTCTCTCTCTCTCTCTCTCTCTCTCCTCTTCTTCATTTATTGCTCTTTTGATGTCCCCGCTCTTTATCCTACTCAGCAGCAACCATTCCCTGCCATTTTTGACTGTTCTGGATCCTCGATTTTCCTGTGAGGGTTGCTGAAGGGTGACATTCAAAATGTTGAAATTTGTTGTATATATAGAAATTCGGTTCATATTTACCAGAGCATATATTCTATATAGATAGCCAGGCCTTTGGTATGCTGACTATAATGTGTGTATACACACATACACACACACACACGCAATGCCAAATGCCTTTGTGAGTTAATGTATGTATGTATGTATGTATGTATGTATGTATGTATGTATGTATGTATGTATGTATGTATATATGTATATATATATATATATATATATATATATATATATATATATATATATATACAGATACATATATACAAATATAATTATATATACTGTATGTGTATATGTACTGTATATTTATATATATATATATATATATATATATATATATATATATATATA